>NC_053154.1:334839430-334951930 GCF_016835505.1 Polypterus senegalus
CTCAAGCCAGCACAGTCCATAATAAATCACAAATCCAAAGCGAGGTCAAGATACAGCGCAGCAGATCAAGAAGCCCAGTAGAAACACAGAAACTCACCAAATCTCCAAAGTACGTTCAGAATGAATCACCAGGAACTGCACGAGACCCTCGAGATTTATAGGCCTGGAGGGCAGTTCCAGGTGGTGATTGGCAGGAGGCCCCCATAAAACACAGAGACACTGATACACGGACAAACAATAAAAAACGAAGAATACAAATAATAATAACTATTTGACGCCCAGCGTAGCATGCGGCGGTGTAAGAATAAGAACGGAAAACGGTGAGAAAGGAATTCAGAAATCAAGAAGAAAGAAATACTTCTGGAAAGACGCAGTTGTGAATTGGTGTTTTGCTGGAGACGACAGATAATGAGTCGAAAGATCTAACCCTAGAAAAAGCCACGTACAACTGAAGACTGGTTGTGGTAGATTAACGCAAATCTTTGCAAACATTTGTCCTTGGGACTTGTTGATAGTCATGGAGAAGGCGAGTCTGAGTGGGAATTGTGTACGTTTAAATTTAAAAGGGAGATTGGTGTCGGAAGGAAGGAGAGAGATTCTGGGAATGAAGATTGTTTCCGAATTTCGGATAGCGATCAGTTTGCACTCAATAATCTCTTATATATATTTCTCTTCTGGTTCATCCTGCTTCTTCTTCAAACCCGCCAACACGGCATTTCTCGATTCCTATTCCTGCTCTTCCAAACCCTTCCCCACGCTGGCTGCGGCCTCTCATACACCCCCACGCTGCTTTTCTCGATTCCTATTCCTCCTTCGGACTACCGCGTTCCCCGCTCCTCTTTCATGAACCCATTGGTGTCACGTCACCGCTGAAGTGAAAGGTGACGCGGTCAGGCTAGATATAGGGCAGTGACGTGACGTGATGTGACCGGGTTTGAAGAGGAAGCAGGACAAACCAGAAGAGAAATATATATAAGAGACTAGCCAAACCGCTGCGTACCATACGCCGCATAATCAGG
The DNA here is from genome assembly GCF_016835505.1 of Polypterus senegalus. NCBI lineage: Eukaryota > Metazoa > Chordata > Cladistia > Polypteriformes > Polypteridae > Polypterus > Polypterus senegalus. The sequence continues at coordinate 334,840,450 of NC_053154.1, forward strand.
CCGGTTTTTTAATGATTTCTAAGCACAGGGAGAAAATTAACATTTGAAAAATCGGTAATGTAATAAATCACTAAGAAAAGCAACATTGTAACAATGCACAGAACGAACCAACACACAATCGTCCGTGCGGCGCTCAGGGTGGAACAGGAGGAGAGGAGAAGGACATCCACTCCGCTCCCTCCGTCATGCTAGTCTGCTGATTTCTCGTCCAGTATGCACTGCCCGCTCATGTGCCCACCTCCAACTTGTCACTCGAGTTGTCGTCGTCTTTGTACAGTCCAGATGCACCTGTGACTCACGTAGACTTTTCATTGCTCTGTGCGGTTTTGGCTGCCTTTCTATATATAATCCACCAAGACACCCGACCACGGTGGGAGGGCGGTGTGTACAAAGTGCAGAAGCATCTAAGAAGACGCATGTTTGTCGCGGATGCGAATTGCTGTATGTAGCGTGTAAAACAGTTTGCTATAGTGCACGCGGTCGTGTGTTGTAACCGAAAACTCGTTTTTTAAAGACTGCTTACTTCATTGTGTTTTAACCTCAGTTGTAAAGGAACGTTTTAAGGATAGGATACCCCTCGCAAACCGTTTTACACGCCGCATATGGCGATTCACCTCCGGGAGAAACATGCCTCTATGAACAGTCAGCGTGGCTCAGACTCTACGACAGACGAATATAAATGATGCCGTTTTTTCTGTGTCGTCTCGTCCGAGTTGGTGAGCGTGGCTCTGCGAGCTGTCGTCGTATCCAATGGTCTTGGAGTTGGTGGGCGTGGCCCCATCCTGCGTGCACCATAGGTGTCTTACTTGTCGGCGGCTTAGTGAATCCACGCCCCTTCCGCCGTGCTTTCCATGGGTGTCTTGCCTTAGTGAATTATATATATAGATTATAGACCCATTTCAAATTGACCCTTTCTCTCTAAAATACTAGAAAAAGTAGTCGCCAATCAGCTTCAGTCACACCTCACGCATCACAATTTACTTGAGAAATTCCAGTCTGGTTTCCGCACGGGTCATAGTACAGAAACGGCACAAACGCGACATTCTGATATCCTCTGATGAAGGAAACTCCACTGGAATGATGTTGTTAGACTTAAGCGCAGTGTTTGACACCATCGACCATCCTGTTTTACTGCACAGGCTAGAAAAATGACGTTGGGCTTACAGGCAGTGACTGTGCTCGCTTGGTTTAGTTCTTATTTATCAAATCGATTCCAATACGTACAGAAATGTGCTGACAGGACTCCATCATTACACACAGAAGTTCAATATGGTGTCCCGCAGGGCTCAGTACTCGGACCGTCACTGTTTCACTTTACCTGCGTCCACTGGGATCTCCCATTAGGAAACATCATGTTAATTTTCACTCGTATGAAGATGACACCCACTTCTACCTTTCATTTAGATCAAATGAAGTTTCTCCGATGTTGTCTTTAATTAGTTGTGTTGGATGTGGATGGATGTGAACTACAGTCAAAGTAAAAAGTATGTGAACCCTTTGGAATGATCTGGTTTACTGCTTGAACTGGTCATAAAAAGTGATGTGATCTTCGTCTAAGTCACAGCTACTGATGATATACACCATGAGCTTAAGCCAATGACACACAACAAATTCTACTCTTTCATGTCTTTATTTTACAAACACATTCACCATTCACAGTGGTAGTGGAAAAAGTAAGTGAACCTTGGGATTTCATAACTGGTTGACCCTCCTTTGGCAGCAATGACCTCAACCAGACGCCTCCTGTAACTGCAGATCAGACCTGCACATCGTGCATTTGGGGGAATTGGAGCCCATTCTTCCCCGCAGTGTTGCCTTAACTCTTCCGTATTCTTTGGTCGTCTTCTGTGTGTGGCTCTCTCTCTTCAAGTCATTCCCATAGGACTGAGATCTGGGCTCTGACTGGGCCACTCCAAAAAGGCAGAGTTTCTTCTTCTGAAGCCATCGTGCTGTGGATTTGCTGCGATGTTTGGGCTCATTGTCCTGTTCCATCACCCAGCCTCTTCTGAGCTTAAGCTGACGGACAGACGCCCTCACATCATCCTGGAGGATTTGTTGATAAACTTGTGAATTCATTTTTCCCCTCAAGGATGGCAAGCTGTCCAGGCCCTGATGCAGCAAAGCAGGCCCAAACCCTGATGTTGCCTCCACCATACTTTACTGTAGGGATGATGTTTTGATGTTGATATGCGGTGCCCTTTTACGCCAAATGAAGTTCTGCTTGTTCCTCCCAAATAGTTCAATTTGGGTTTCTTCATTCCACAAAACATTTTCCCAGTACCGTTATGGAGTGTCCAAGTGCTCTTTCAGCAAACTTCAGCCGTTCAGCAATGTTCTCTTTGATTGCAGTGGCTTCCTTCTTGGTGTCCTGCTATGGACTCCTTTCTCGTTCAATGTTTTGCGTATCGTTGACTCATGAACAGAAATGTCATCCAGTTCTTCAGGTCCTTTGCTGTCACTCTTGGGTTCTTCTTGACCTCATTGCTGACTTGACGTTGTGCTCTTGGGGTCATCTTGGCAGGTCGTCTATTTCAAGGCAGAGTAGCCACAATACCAACTAGTCTCCATTTCTAGACAGCTTGCCTAGCAGAAGCCTGATGAATATCTCAAATCTCTAAGATGACTTTGTAACTCTTTACAGCCTTATGTAGATGAACAATTCTCCATCGGAGCTCTTCAGACAGTTCTTTTGTGCGAGGCGTGACTCCCATCTGGATATACTTCTTGTCAGAAGCTCAGACTCGAACTTCAGAGTGTTTTTTATCAAGTCGAAATAATTCAAGGCCACCACACCTCTGAACTCGTTTCATTAAATGGACTCCAGGTGTGCGAAATTCGGACTGCAATGAGTTTTTTTAAAAGTCCTTAGCTTAGGGTTCACTTACTTTTTCCAACCTTCAATTTCACAGCTTGAATGATTTATTCAATACAGTCAAAAATTCTCTGAAAATCTGTGTATCTTTAGTTATAGGAGACGGTGTTTGTTCATTATTGGGATTGACATGAAGATATGACCATGTTTTATAAGGGAATTTGACATAAATAGAGAGAATTCGTAGGGGTTCACATACTTTTTACTTTGACTGTACGTGTCTTTAAACAGAGAGATGTTAATCGTTAGAGGGAGTGACGCTGATCACAACAATATTCTGTCATCATTTAACTCGGCTGGAGTCGCCATTAATTTTAGTGAATCAGCCCGCAATCTCAGCGTTATCTTTGACTCCAGCATGTCCTTTAAAGCTCAGATTACAAAGTTGTCCAAATCAGCTTTCTTTCATCTTGAAAATGTTGGATAATTAAGGCGTTTTCTAAATAAGCGGGATACTGAGAAATTAATTCCTGCATTTATTTCTAGTAGGATTGACTGCTGCAATGCGGTGTTCACTGGATGTTCAAACTGTTCTTTATTCAGCCTCTAGTTAATCCAAAATGCTGCTGCAAGAATTATTACAAGAGCAAGAAAATACAAACACATAACTCCAGTTCTTAAATCCTTACACTGGCTCCCAGTTAAGTTTAGAGCAGATTTCAAAATCCTCCTTTTAACATATAAAGTATTAAATGGCCGAGGTCCGGCTTACTTATCTGAACTTATCATGACTTACAAACCTGAGCGCACATTAAGATCTCAAGATGCCAGTCTGCTTAGGATTCCAAGGATTAATAAAATAACAGTGGGAGGTCAAGCTTTTAGCTACAGGACGCCTAAACTGTCTGTCTCCTACCATAGGTGATACCCCTTTGGTCTCAGGCTGAAGACTCACGACTTCAGTTTAGCACACCCTGACTAGAGCTGCTGATTAACTGAACAGACTGCGTCTCTGTTGTTAGTCAGTTAGCACTAAAACAGAAGTAACATCCATCAATCCATTATCCAACCCGCTATATCCTAACTACAGTGTCACAGGGGTCTGCCGGAGGCAATCCCAGCCAACACAGGGCGCAAGGCAGGAAGCAAACCCCGGGGAGGGCGCCAGCCCGCCGCAGAGCACACAAACACCAAGCGCACACTTGGGACAATTTAGGATCGCCGATGCACCTAACCTACATGTCTTTGGACTGTGGGAGGAAACCAGAGCACCCGGAGAACATGCAAACTCCACGCAGGGAGGACCCGGGAAGCGAACCCAGGTCTTCTAACTGTGAGGCAGCAACGGTACCACTGCGCCACAGTGCCGCCCCATACAGTAAGTAACATGATAGTTATAATTTGTTACTAGATAGATAGATAGATAGATAGATAGATAGATAGATAGATAGATAGATAGATAGATAGAGGAAAGGCACTATATAACAGATAGATAGATAGATAGATAGATAGAGGAAAGGCACTATATAATAGATAGATAGATAGATAGATAGATAGAGGAAAGGCACTATATAACAGATAGATAGATAGATAGATAGAAAGATAGATAGATACTTTATTAATCCCAAGGGGAAATTCACATAATCCAGCAGCAGTATACTGATACAAAGAAACAATATTAAATTAAAGAGTAATAAAAATGAAAAAATTAAAATAAAATTAATGTTAGCATTTACTCCCCCGGGTGGAATTGAAGAGTCGCATAGTGTGGAGGAGGTAGGTGACAAAAGTCTGTCACTGAAGCTGCTCCTCTGTCTGGAGATGACACTGTTAAGTGGATGCAGTGGATTCTTCATGATTGACAGGAGTTTGCTTAATGCCCGTCGCTCTGCCACAGATGTTAAACTGTCCAACTTTAATCCTACAATAGAGCCTGCCTTCTTCACAAGTTTGTCCAAGCGTGAGGCGTCTTTCATCTTTATGCTGCCACCCCAGCACACCACCGCGTAGAAGAGGGCACTCGCCACAACCGTCTGGTAGAACATCTGCAGCATCTTACTGCAGATGTTGAAGGATGCCAACCTTCTCAGAAAGTATAGTCGGCTCTGACCTTTCTTACATAGAGCATCAGTATTGGCAGTCCAGTCCAATTTGTCATCCAGCTGCACTCCCACTAACCCTCACCTATTCTGTTTCTTTCTCGGTACTCAAGTGTGCCACCTGCCAAGTTGTTCTGCCTGCCTAAGGTAAAGTCAACTCTGATGGAGGATTGCAGGAATAGTGGGGTAGAGGGGTCCTCTCATCAGATTAGCTGGTCCAGCTGTGGAATGGCCAATAGGGGGAGGCAGCTTGATGGCCGAGGACTCTGAACAAATCCAAATCCTATGTATTATGGGAAATCATCTAGTATTGAATTCTGCTCTGTACTTGTAATATTTCTATTGCACTATTATGTTGTATTGAGGATGACATTGTTTCCTTAAGAGGCATTAGCTCTCCGGAAATGTGTTCTTTTGAAATTGCTAGTCTATGCTTGGTTGGCAGTTCTAAATGCTGAGCCACTGTATGCCAAACTTAGCATAAACATGTGAATGGAGACTTTAACAGTGTTGTTCAGGACAGTGACATAAAATATTAAAAAAAAAATAACGTTTGACGTTTGTTCTGTTCTGTGTATTGTGTTGTTGGAAGGAATTATTAAGGACTAGCAAAATACCCGCGCTTCGCAGCGGCGAAGTACTGCCTTAAAATTTTTTATTAACAAGAAAATTAAACCTTTTTAAACTGAGGAAAATATACCAATAATTATTTGTTAAGGATCTCTTTGTATACCACATTGTGAGTTCGGCCCTCCGGTTGTAATCTGACCAAGCTGTGCGCTGAGCTTACTCTTGAGCATACAACGTACAGTCGGCCATGTGAACAGTAATCTTGTCTCAAATCTAACAGCTTGGATTGCTGCTGTCATAATCGGTTTGAGTTTCATGGTTTGTTTCAATGACGACAGTATTTGTAGGACTTGTGTTGAAGTGACATTCGGCATCTGTCAAGCGTTGTAAGCACACAACCAGTTTCATCGATAACTTCACATCCAGCTTTTGAGAGTTTAAACATTCATAAACATCAAACTGTCCACTACTCAAATCGTCACCCGTCAATCTAAGATGTTTAAGAGGCATTGGCGGTTGTCAAAAGGTGTAAAATATTTGGCCATTTCGGTACACTTGAAAGTGACAACCAAACAATTCAGCAGCAGCCATCAACTCACATGCAGAACCAGAGGTGAAGGGCTTAAGCATTTGACTCTTCTAGTGCTCCTGTGTAGTCTAATTATCTCCTGTACGTCATCAGTCCACACCTTGAACCTGTGCCAGTCATTCAATACATAAGACACAATGGATATCAAGAGTGCGCCTGATATGGCCGTGCAATATGTAACACAGAGAATGGAAAAGGCAGGCGGCATCTCCGGGCATGGAAACCACTCGGTAAGTGACAGTTCTTTAATCAATGGTGATCACCTCGATAGACATGTTAATGCAGGTACGGTTGGAATGATAAAAAAAATGGGTACCTGAACAATGTAAAGTAAGTCTAAAATACCTACACAATAACTATAATCGTAATAAATGAACAATAAAACAGCGGAGAAGCGTGGATTAAATAAAAAGGCTGTAGTTATCATCAGGGCGACGTGAATCTCGTGGCGAAGCAAGGAAGGGAATGTAGAGACCGGAGCGACGGACAGCCTTATATAGGCAGGCAGCCAACAACGTGGGAGGCGTTGAGATGGGGGACCCAACGCCACCTCACACGGTGACCGAGCTGCAGGCTATGGACGTATATATGTACGTAAGTAGGATTCAGTTAGCGTTGGGAACCCGCATACCAAATTTCTTGAAGATGGGCCCATAAGTAACAAAGACTGTTGAAAAGTTCAATATGGCGGGCGACAGTGGCGTCATACCACCGAAATAAGTACGTACATTGGTTTCGGTTAGCGCAGGGAAGCCGCCTACCAAATTTCGTGAAGATGAGGCCATAAATAAGAAAGTTCAACATGGTGGACTTTGTCAACCGTTATGACCATTACGCTTAGAATTGCCCAGCTTTTGTAAGTAAGCTGTAAGGAATGAGCCTGCCAAATTTCAGCCTTCTACCTACACGTGAAGTTGGAGAATTAGTGACGAGTGAGTGAGTGAGGGCTTTGCCTTTTATTAGTATAGACAAGATTGATCAACACATGACAAGGACAGGAGTTATTCTGAACAGTCAGCATGGGTTCAGAAGAGGGAGGTCGTGTTTTACTAACATGCTGGAATTCTATGAGGACGCAAAAAAAGCATACGATCAAAGTGGAGCAGATGATGTTATTGATGTGGACTTTCAGAAAGCATTTGATAAGGTGCCACATGAGAGGTTGGGCATCAAGTTAAAAGAAGTGGCAGTTCAGGGTGATGTTTTTAGATGGGTGCAGAATTGGCTCAGACACTGAAAGCAGAGGGTGATGGTGAGAGGAACCTCATCAGAACTGGCCGATGTTAAGAGTGGTGACCAGCAGGGGTCAGTGCTGGGGCCGTTGCTGTTTTTAATATATATAAATGATTTAGATAGGAATATAAGTAACAAGCTGGTGAAGTTGGCAGATGATACAAAGATAGGTGGATTAGCAGATAATTTGGAATCAGTTATATCATCACAGAAGGACTTGGATAGCAGACAGGCTTGGGCAGATTTGTGGACGATGAAATGTAATGTCAGTAAATGTAAAGAATTACACGTAGGAAGTAAAAATGTGAGGTTTGAATACGCAATGGGCAGTCGGAAAAATCAAGAATCCACTTTATGCGAAGGATTTAGGAGTCATAGTGGACTCTAAGCTATCGACTTCCCAACAGTGTTCAGACGCCATTAAGAAGGCTCACAGAATGTCAGGTTATATAGCGCCTTGATGTGTGGAGTACAAGTCACAGGAGGTTCTGCTCAGTCTTTATAACACACTGGTGAGGCCTCATCTGGAGTCCTGGGTACAGTTTTGGGTCTCCAGGCTACAAAAAGGACATAACAGAACTAGAGAAGGTCCAGAGAAGAGCGACTCGGCTGATTCAGGGCTACAGGGGATGAGTTATGAGGAAAGATTAAAAGAGCTGAGCCTTTACAGTTTAAGCAAAAAAAGATCAAGAGGAGACCTGAGTGACGTGTATAAAATGATGAAGTCAATTAGTGCAGTGGATCAAGACTTGTATTTTAAAATGAGTTCATCAAGAAGACGGGGACACAGTTGGAAACTTGTGAAGGGTAAATTTCGCACAAACATTAGGAAGTTTTTCTTTACACAAAGAACGATAGACACTTGGAATAAGCGACCAAGTAGTGTGGTAGACAGTAAGACGTTAGGGACTTTCAAAACTCGACTTGATGTTTTTTTGGAAGAAATAAGTGGACAGGACTGGCGAGCTTTGTTGGGCTGAATGGCCTGTTCTCGTCCAGAGTGTTTTTTTGACACCCACTGCACGCCCAAACTACCTATAAAGGGGTCTCTCTTTGAACTGCCTTTCCCAAGGTTTCTTCCATTCTTTTTTTTTCCTACAAGTGTTTTTTTTGGGGGAGTTTTTCCTGTTCTTCTTACAGAGTCAAGGCTGCGCAACTGTCAAGAGGCAGGGCCTGTTAAAGCCCTTTGTGGCCCTCCTTGTGTGGTTTTGGACTTTTCAAAATAAATTGTATTGTATTGCAAATAATAAACACAAGCAATATTAATGTATACAAAAAGAGTCAAAAATGGGCAGAAAGGACATAAAATAAAAGATCTCAACCCCAGCCAGGGAAGGAATCCAGGATGAAACATAACAGCGTCCGTCTGGGGGGCCGTTTAAGAACAAGTGTTACAGGCGTCACACTCGTATGTATGCGTGGGAGGCAGCTGACGGGCTTAAATAATTGTCATTGTCCGCCTGACAAAGGGGTGGCGCTGTCCACTAAGGCCTCCTCTCTTTCCTCCATTGCAGACCCACAGATGGAAGTCCCGTCCTGAAGACTTCACTTCTGGAACCGATCCACCTGGACACACCACCTCCCTGTCGGGCCTCTGTTTAGATGCCACTTTGTCTCTTTGTAATCAGTTCTGTTATCAACTCTGTCTGCAAAGACCCTCATTTTCCTTCATTGCATTGCTTATTTCAAGTTTACTCCAAATCTTTATCTTGTTCCCTGCGTTTATTCCACACAGAACACATGTAGAAAATTGATCATCAGCAGTGAAGAGCTCAGAACAAAATGCCTGCCAGTTACAATTCCAGGGATACAAAACCATCAGTGCTACCACTGCGCCACCGTGCCACCCCCTCTGTAAATCAGTTTCATACAATTAACATCTCTTTAAATCATTTATATGTCTTAATAGATTTTCCCTCCCACTACTACCTTCTTCCAATGATGAGTCTCCTCACGCCATCCCTACGACATTAACGACTCAGCTGAAATGGCCAATGACAAGTCCACCTCTGACCATCAGTATGGGCTGTTCATACCTGAAGACAAAGTAAGGAGACAACTGAGGAAGCTGCACGCAGGAAAAGCCGCAGGACCAGAAGGAGTCGGTCCCCGAGTTCTTAAGGCCTGTGCTGACCAACTTTGTGGAGTCCTCTGTGACCTTTTCAGTCTGTCCAAAGTGCCACTGCTGTGGAAAATGTCCTGCATTGTCACCTAATGTCTACAGACCAGTGGCCCTTATGTCTCACATCATGAAGACCTTTCAGAAGCTGGTCCTAAATGGGTTATTTTATGGATCTCAGTGGCCACACTCCTAGCCACGCTGGAGGTGGACCTAGCAACAGAAATGAACACTGGCGGCCTTTGAGGATCCTAAATCATACCAAATCATGTATATTATATATCTGGCTTGTGAGAATAGAGTAGAGGTAACATAAATCCTGAAATTCCCAACAATCAAAAAGAGCAAAAGACACAGGAGGACTCATCATCACCACCATCACACACGCATTCACAATGAACCGCAGGGGACTGTGGGTTTTTTTTTTTTGTTCTTATCCTTATTCTGCATCCAGCCCAACTTACAGGGAAAACTTGGGGGTTGGTGGCAGGATTGGCACTCCAGCCACTGTAAAAACCTCACACGGTTCCATTGTGGTGCTGAGATGCCACCCACTGCACTCGGGTCCCAATTCAGGTAGTTCAGTGTGTGGTGGGTGTGGCAATGCGCTATCAGCTCATGTTCCCAACCTCCTCCTTATATTGGCCTGAGGGCAGAGCCTTGCAGTGATGGGCAGGTGGTCCGGCCTCTTAGTGGGGGACCACCCACAAAACACAAAGAACATAGCGGAATCCACATTGACACACAGAAACTAAATAATCAACAATGTTCACATAAAACATGAACAAAATAGACATAAAAGAGATTCTTGAACCCCAGTGAGCGGGGCAACCCTGGCTGAAACAAACCAATGTAGGTATGTGTTTATTTAAAGGCATCTCTGAATCATTTCAAGAGATCTTTAAATATTTCCAAACCTCTTTATTTTATTTAGGGGTCTCGTCATGCTATGACACTGTCACTTGACCTGCCTGTGCCCCAATTGGAAAACCAAAAGAAATGGAACCAAGTGTGTCATAAAGTCACCTCAGCCAAATAAGTCAACGTAAATGTAATTTTAATGATTTACGGGTATCTTCATATAACCACTTGTGTATTTAAAGAGATCTCTGAATGATAGCTTGGCTTGCCATGTGATGCCCGCCCAATACCTGAAACCCGTCATTCTGGCTGATTTTATTCTCCAGGTTGTCAAACATTTCTCCAGAACTCCGCCCCTCCCTACTGTTTCAAATTTAAATGAGCAGAGACACGCCCACTTCCTTCAGCGCTGTGCCAAACCTGACAGTGCCGGTTCCAATATGTCGTCATGTGTACAAATTATTTGTATTTGGTGACGGTCATATAACAGGTCAGGCAATAAACAAAGCCAAAAAGAAGAGGGCAAACCCGACACCAGACGGTAATTACAACAATTGACAAGCAGAACCAGTTCCTTGCAGGTGTATGATTATGATATCAATGAACGGCTCTCGAGTAGGGAAAGCTGTCCCTGAAATCAAGTCGAGCAAGTGCTAGAAGTCTTGCCACAATGGAGGAGGGAGAAACATTCTAAAGATAATTGTTGGCATGGACGGGCTTTTTACAGGGCAACACATCCTCACCCGTCCACACATTTTAACACACATCTTTTTAGTAATATCAAAAAGGCAAATTTACAGGGGGATATTATAGTCATGGGGGACTTTATTTATCCAAATATTAACTAGGATAACCTTGCAGAAGAGCAAGCAGGAGTTTTTAGAAGTAATCAGTGACTGTTTTTTAACACAGCATGTTAGAGCACCAACACGGGGTGAAGCCTGTCTGGATTTAGTATTCTGTAATAATCAGGATAGAATTGAGGGTGTAGAGGTGATTGAACCACTAGGGTCACGTGACCACAATATAATACAATTCTCAGTGCAGATGCAAAGACTAAAATTGTGAAGTTGAACTTTAGTAGGGCTAATTTTGAGCAGATGCGACAAAGTCTAAGGAGGATAGACTGGGATAAGCTTTTAAATGTGGAGACAGTCGAGGAGCAGTGGAACAGGTTTAAAAATGTAATGCAGGACAGATACAGACCTAAAACTGGAATTAATAGGAAACTAAAAAACTCCACGATGGATTAATAAAGATTTAAAAAAGAAGTTGCAAAGGAAAAAACTGCTGTATAAGGCATATAAGACTAATGACTGCAAAGTGAATCGTAGAGCGTATGAGAACATGAGGGCAACCATTAAGAAGGATATCAGGAGGCTAAAAGACAGTTGGAGAGGAATATAGCAGATAAGGCGAAAGGAGACCCCAAGAGATTCTTTCAGTATTTTAGTAGTAAAAGAACAGTTAAGGAGGAGGTCAAGTTCATCAGGAATAGTAAAGGGAATTAAAAGATACAGACAATGAAATAGCAGATGCCCTAAACTTACATTTTCTGAGGTGTTTACAAGTGAGCAAGTGGATAACCTCAGAGCAGTAACAGGGACTACTAAGGAGGTACTGAGGGATTTGGAAATTGTAGAGAGAAGTGCTGCTCAGATTAAATAAGATGAAATCAAACAAATCACCAGGCCCAGATAATATTTATCCTCGTGTTCTTAAGGAGGCTAGTACATATATAAACCCTTGACACATATTTTAGGAAGTCACTGTGCACTGGAGAGATTCCAAAGGACTGGAAAATGGCAAATATCATCCCATTATATAAAAAAGGTGACAGGGCAGATCCAAGCAACTATAGGCCAGTAAGCTTAACAAGCATCACAGGAAAATTAATGGAAGGAATTATTAAGGATAAGATTGAGCAACACATGGCAAGGACAGGAGTTATTCTGAACAGTCAGCATGGGTTCAGAAGAGGGAGGTCGTGTTTTACTAACATGTTGGAATTCTATGAGGAGGCAACAAAAGGATCGATCAAAGTGGAGCTTATGATATTATTTATCTGGACTTTCAGAAAGCATTTGATAAGGTGCCACATGAGAGGTTGGGCATCAAGTTAAAAGAAGTGGGAGTTCAGGGTGATGTTTTTAGATGGGTGCAGAATTGGCTCAGACACAGGAAGCAGAGGGTGATGGTGCGAGGAACCTCATCAGAACTGGCCGATGTTAAGAGTGGTGACCACAGGGGTCAGTGCTAGGGCGCTGCTATTTTTAATATATATAAATGATTTAGATAGGAATATAAGTAACAAGCTGGTGAAGTTGGCAGATGATAACAAGATAGGTGGATTAGCAGATAATTTAGAATCCACAGAAGGACTTGGATAGCAGACAGAATTGGGCAGATTTGTGGCAGATGAAATTTAATGTCAGTAAATGTGAAGAATGACACATAGGAAGTAAAAATATTAGGTCAGAAAATCGAGAGTCCACCTGATGAGAAGGATTTAGGAGTCATAGTGGACTCGACACCATCAACTTCCAGACAGTGTTCAGAAACCATAAAGAAGGCTAACAGAATGTCAGGTTATAAAGCGCCTTGATGTGTGGAGTACAAGTCACAGGAGGATCTGCTCAAGCTTTATAACACACTGGTGAGGCCTCATCTGGAGTCCTGGGTGCAGTTTTGGTCTCCAGGGTACAAAAAGGACATAACAGCACTAGAGAAGGTCCAGACTTAGTCTAGGGGTACAGGGGATGAGTTATGAAGAAAGATTGATGGAGTTGAGACTTTTAACAATTTAATAGACTTGTATTTTAAAATGAGTTCATCAAGAACACGGGGACACAGTTGGAAACTCGTGAAGGGTAAATTTCACACAAACATTAGGAAGTGTTTCTTTACACAAAGAACGATAGACACTTGGAATAAGCGACCAAGTAGTGTGGTAGACAGTAAGACGTTAGGGACTTTCAAAACTCGACTTGATGTTTTCTTGGAAGGAAACAAGTGGACAGGACTGGCGAGCTTTGTTGGGCTGAATGGCCTGTTCTCGTCCAGAGTGTTCTAATGTAAAATAAAAATATACACTGTTCAAAAGGACCACTTCGAAAACACATCAGATCCATCCATTATCCAACCCGCTATATCCTAACTACAGGGTCACGGGGGTCTGCTGGAGCCAATCCCTTCCAACACAGGGTGCAAGGCAGGAAACACACCTCGGGCAGGGCGCCAGCCCATCGCAGGGCACACACACCCATACACCAAGGACAATTTAGAATCGCCAATGAACCTAACCTGCATGTCTTTGGACTGTGGGAGGAAACCGGAGTACTCGGAGGAAATCCACGCAGACGACATACAAACTCCACACAGGGAGGCCCCGGGAAGCGAACCCAGGTCTCCTAACTGCGAGGCAGCAGCGCTACCTACTGCACCACCGTGCCGCCCACATCAGATCTCAATGGGAAAAAAATCCTGCTGGCTACCTCTGATATGGTGATGTGTGAGGAACAAAAGGATGGAAATGAAAATGATGAACCAACAGAGGGACACCCTGAAAATCAAAGGGAAGAAATGATGGGGTAGGCAGACAGGTGAGTCCATTTTGCCGAAATGTCATTGCAGCAACTCACAATCGTCCTCAGTAGTTTGTATGCCACCCAATGCCTGACAATGTCCTAATGAGATAACGGATGGTGTCCTCAGGGATCTCCTCCTAGATCTGGACCAGGGCATCACTGAGCTCCTAGACAGTCTGAGGGGTCTGATGGACACAAACATAATGTCCCACCCAGAGGTGTTCTACTGGATTGAGGTCAGGTGAGTGAGCGTGTTTGTTTGGCAGTCAATGGTATCAATTCCTTCATCCTTTCGCCACATCAGTGAGGCCGGACATTGTCGTACATCAGGAGGAACCAGCATAAGGTCTGACAATGGGTCCAAGGATTCCATCCCAATACCTAATGGCAGTCAAGGTGCCCATCATTGTCCAGCCTGTAGAGGTCTGTGTGTCCCTCCATGGATATGCCTCCCCAGACTGACCATCACTGACCCACCACTACACCGCTCATGCTGAATGATGTTACAGGCAGCATAACGTTCTCCACGGCTTCTCCAGACCCTTTCACGTCTGTCACATGTGCTCAGGGTGAACCTGATCTCATTTGTGAAAAGCACAGAGTGCCTGCCAGTGGTGGACCTGCCAATTCTGGTATTCTATGGTAAATGCCAATTGAGCTCCACGGTGCCTACTAGAGGACGTTGGGCCCTCAGGCCACCCTCATGAAGTCTGTTTCTGATTGTTTGCTCAGAGACATTCACAGCAGTGGTCGGCCTTCCTGCTGGAGGTCATTTTGTAGGCTCTGCCAGCGCTCATCCTGTTCCTCTTTGCCCAAAGGAGCAGATAGCGGTGGGTCCTGCTGATGGGTTAAGGACCTTCAACGAGGGACCCTGTCTAGCTCTCCTAGTGGAACTGCCTGTCTATCTCCTGAACTCTCCTCCATGCCCTTGAGACTGTGCTGCGAGACACAGCAAACCTTCTGGCAATGCCACATATTGATGTGCCATTCTGGAGAAGTTGGACCACCTTTGCCAGCTCTGTAGGGTCCAGGTATGGCCTCATGCTGCCAGTAGTGACACTGACCGTAGCCAAATGCAAAACAAGTGACAAAACAGATGAGGAGGGAAAAACGTCAGTGGCCTCCCTCCACCTGTTAACCCATTCATTCCTGTTTTGGGGGTCGTCTCATTGTTGCCCCCCTCTAGTGCACCAAAGCAGCTGAAACTGATGAACAAGCCCCTCTGCTTCTTAACTGACCAGATCAACAGCATACAAGTGTCACTGATTTGATGCTAGACTCTCATTCTAAGGTGTTCCTTTAATTTTTTTGAGCAGTTTATAAACTGGAGACACAAGAAGGCAGCTTCACCACAAGTACAGTAGTAGGACCTTGAGAAAGACCTGATAAAGGGCAGCAGGGTGGCATGGCCCCATTCCTGGTCAATTGTCATTTCATTCAGAGCAAGTCAAATGGGTGACAACAGCACACAATTACAAAGTGCCAGCCTGCCATCAATTTGTAACCGTTCACCAAACATGGCATGGATTCACCAACACTTTAGTCAAACTACATTAACGAGAAGAAACAACGATAAAGAGCTGGGGGCACCATAGTGATCTCCGTATAATTGGCACTTGAGAAAACATTACAAGAAAATTAAATTTTAGTCTTTGCAGATGTAAGTCAACCTTTGACTGGCTCCAAGATGGCGGCGGAGCAGTTTTTAGATAGATAGATAGATAGATAGATAGATAGATAGATAGATAGATAGATAATGAAAGGCACTATATAATAGATAGATAGATAGATAGATAGATAGATAGATAGATAGATATGAAAGGCACTATATAATAGATAGATAGATAGATAGATAGATAGATAGATAGATAGATAGATAGATAGATAGATAGATAGATAGATAGATACTTTGTTAATCCCAAGGGGAAATTCACATAATCCAGCAGCAGTATACTGATACAAAGAAACAATATTAAATTAAATAGTAATTAAAATTCATGTAAAAGCAGACAATTACTTTGAGTAATGTTAGCATTTACTCCCCCGGATGGAATTGAAGAGTCGCTAGTGTGGGGTCTCCTCAGTCTGTCAGTGGAGCAGGATGGTGACAGCAGTCTGTCACTGAAGATACTCCTCTGCCTGGAGATGATCCTGTTCAGTGGATGCAGTGGATTCTTCATGATTGACAGGAGTTTGCTTAATGCCCGTCGCTCTGCCACAGATGTTAAACTGTCCAACTTTACTCCTACAGTAGAGCCTGCCTTCCTCACCAGTTTGTTCAGGCGTTAGGCGTCCCTCTTCTTTATGCTGCCTCCCCAGCACACCACCGTGTAGAAGAGGGCGCTCGCCACAACAATCTGGTAGAACATCTGCAGCATCTTATTGCAGATGTTGAAGGATGCCAACCTTCTAAGGAAGTATAGTCGGCTCTGACCTTTCTTGCATAGAGCATCAGTATTGGGTGAACAATCGGGAGAACAGAAAGCAGTGGGTTCAGATGGCCAGGCACTGGAAGTGATGTCATTAGCGGGCTGGGTGATAAGTGGTCCGTGACGTAGAACAGATTTTAATTAAACAATCAACATCTTTATTGCATAAAGGCTTAAAACGGGTGAAGGTGTGCATCTGGCGTGGGCTTCAGGGTTGATTGTGGTGCTTGGCTGTGGTGAAAATGCTGGTGGATGACTCAGGTGCCACATTCTGACCTCGGAGTGGGTGGAGGGTCACATCTGCACCCAATCAAGCGAATATAAGTAGTCCCCCTGCTGGTTACACTGCTATTACCTGTATAACATTCTGTTTGTATTCCTATCGTTTAGGACTCCATCCATCCATCCATCCATCATCCAACCCGCTATATCCTAACACAGGGTCACGGGGGTCTGCTGGAGCCAATCCCAGCCAACACAGGGTGCAAGGCAGGAAACAAACCCCGGGCAGGGCGCCAGCCCACCGCAGTAGTTCAGAATTGATTTATGTATTCACATTCAAGTATACATTTTATGTAGACTAGAGGTGCATACTGTCGTGGGCACCAGGCATTGGCTGGCATTCCGGTCAGGATGATTCAAGGCTCCTTACCCAGCTGGGAGACCAGTTTAACAGAAAGGCAGATGGGCTGTTTGCTCTTCCAGTACAACACGTGGCAGTCTTTCTGGGCAGTGGTGCCTGAAGGAATACCCGCAGGGCAGGCAGGCAATTGCAGTCCCTTTAGACAGCCCTGCTGTGGTCCATGGGTGCCACTAAGGGGATCCCCACTTTAAAGAACTTCCACCTGACATGGAAATGCCTCCAGTGTGTAATGCTTGTGGCACCAGAAGTTGCTCCCGGGTCTGGCATAAAAGATGGCGAGTTTCCTGCATGAGTGGTCAGAGTCGAGAGGCGAGTGGATGAGACAACGTTGGAGGTGTGGAAAGGATTTGGAAGTACTGTAAAATAAAAATATATCGTTCTGAACCCAGGACTGTGTTGTGTAGTTGTGTCTGGGCTGCTGCTACACCCCCTGCTGCTCACAATACCGTATTTGTTTTAATGAATTCCACAATTCTTTTTATAGGATGCCAAAGGAAAAATGGTAGCTTAATACAAATATCAGATGAACAAATGTTTGAAAAGTTTCACTTAGCCTTTTAGAGCCAAATATATTTGATTTACAAGGCTAGTTGTGTTAGGGAAATTTCCTACACCAGTGGGCCTCAATTATACTGCCATTGAATAAGCAAATGGTATATCAGAAGTAACTAACTGAGTACCTTTCTGGAGCACCTCAGGGTACCGTCCTGACTACATTCCTGTTCACCCCTCTACACAAACCATACCAGCACTGGTCATCTACAGAACTTCTCAGACGACTCCTCCATCACAGGGTGCATTAATAATGGAGATGAGTCGGAGTACAAGAAGGTTGTGGAGGACTTCATCTTGTGGTGCAACTCAACATCAGCAAGACAACGGTGCTGGTGGTGGACTTCAGGCGTGCCAAGGAGCCTCTGAGACCATCCAGGGCGAGGATGTGGATGTGGTTCAGCGCTACAAGTACCAGCACCCTGGACTGGTCTGACAGCACAGTGGCGCTGGCCAAAAAGAAGGACCAAAGCACAGGGTGGTCTTAACGCATGTGAATGCTGGGCAGTTGCCCGGGGACCCCACAAGCATAAGGGCCCCATGCTATGTATGTTGTGACCGGCTGAGCGGTTGTGTAGGTAGGGGTCCCAATGCACTGCTTTAATGCCGTTAAGATGGCCCTGTCAGAGAAGACTGGACTTGCTAAGGAGACTCAGGTCATCGATGTGTGCAGGCAAGCCGGAAATGTTCTACCAGTCCATAGTAGCCAGTGTGTTGTTCAATGCTCTGTTCTCACTTGAGTTCAAAGATATGCAATGTCTGAACAAACGTATCAAGAATTCCTTGGACACACTGGAAGCTGTGGTGGAAAATAAGGATGGTGGCAAAACTGAACGCCATCATGAAAAATCCCCTCCAGGGGGCGCACTCTTGGATCTCTGTTAGCCACTGGCCCATTCCTGCACAGTGTGTTAAGAAGTGCCTCTGAGGGTCTTTTGTGACCACTGTTATCAGGAAACTCAATACTTCCTCCAGATGTACTTGTTTATTGATTGATTGATTGATTCATTCATTGATTGATTAGCTGTATTCTCTGTCCTGTGAGTTTGTATTCTTGTTTTTTTATGTTTCTGCTGCTGTATGCATTTGAATTTCCCCTTGGGATTAATAAAGTTTTTCTAATCTAACCTAATCTAGTGTAATAAAATATTTATTGAATTATTTTTTAACAGAGGCAAATATCAATTTACTGGAGCTCCTTACTCTAGACACAGTTGGCCATGAGTAAAACATTCAGGCCGTTTATCAATTCTTGCTTATCCTGGTGACTGACCAATGGTTATTGGAAAATACAGTTTAACAGGAAATTGTTTTCTTTTGCATCAAAGCAGGTAATTAGTAATAATAATGGAAATCTGGGGTTGTTTGGGGTTCCTCTGACAAGCGCGAGATGAAGTTAGCACTACCACTCCAGGGCGAGAGGGGGCGCTGTCACTAACAACATCCTCTCTCTTTTCCACAATTTAGAGAAGACGCCCAGTGAGGCCACTCCTACCCAGCCGTGATGTCCGGAGTAAGCCCCGCCCCTGCCGCTCACGTCCCACGTAAACAGCAGCAAACCAGGAAGGTGGAGTCTCATTGCCATGTAGCACCCGACTCTGATAAGAGCTGCAAAGGAAAAAGACGATGAAAGGGCTGAAAGTTAGGGTTAGGGTTAGGGTTAGGGTTAGAATTCCGCGTCTTTTCTTTTGTGCTTCACACAGCCGTTTTTCTTTTTCTTTTGTTGCTGTTTGCCATTAAACGGAGTTACCAGGGTCGTACCCCATTTGTCTCTGCTACCAATTGCCTCCTTGCTGTCAGTCACAGGATATAAGTATAACTTCACCCTGCAGCAGATCCTGTAAAAATGGTAGTTTTTAATCAGATCAGAATATAATGTTTTGATATGTAATCCTGTACCGTTACACATTTTTCAATTTTTTCAATCAAAAGCAATACTCAAAAAAATCATCGTCTACTTTTACCAAATTGTCTCTCTATATCACGGGTGTTGAACTCTGGTCCTCGAGGGCCACAGTGGCTGCATGTTTTCATTCTAACCATCTTCTTCATTAGTGAGCGATTTTTACTGCTAATTAACTTCTTTTGCCTTCATTTTAATTAACTTGACTCAAGCCCCATAGTTGTCTCTTTTTCCTTAATTAGTAGCCAAACAATAATGTGACATCAAACAAGCCACCATATGACCAGCTCACCTGTGCCCATCACACAATATCTGAAAATAAAGAAAGGTGAGGTCTCAGTAAGGTTCATCTCTCAGGTCACCAAATCATCTTGATGGTGTTCTTAGGAAAAAAAACAGAAAAATCAACAGATTTGGAAATGACTGCTGTGGCAGAATGAGAGCAGCAACAAGCTGTGGAATTAAATAACGAGTTTAATTAACAGAAAAAAAGGATCTTCTTATTAACAAATTGGTTGGAGTGAAATCCCAGTTTAGCTGGTCATCTGTTGGCTCGTTTCACATCTTATTTCTGTTTGGCTGTCATTTAATAAAGAAAGGAATAAATTCAGAGTGCCAAATCCTTAAAAACAGGGCTATTGAAATGAAGGGAAAAGGAGTTAATTAGCAGTGAAAACTACTCATGGATTAGGAAAAGGGTTAGAATGAAAACCTGCAGTCACTGCGGCCCACCAGGACCAGAGTTGGACACCCCTGCTCTATATATAAAATCCAACTTCTGTTTGTCTGTCTGTCCGCTTTTCATGAGAGAACTACTTAACGGATTTAGATCTTTTTTTTCTAGAATTTGCTTGAACATTCCGGGTGATTTTGCAACTTCTCTCATCACGCTAAGTACAGTCATATGAAAACGTTTGGGACCCCCTCTCAGTCTTTTACGGTGTTTTCCGAACAAAGATTTTTAGAGACGCAGTATTTAGTTGTATGAAATTAAATCAAAAGTGAAAAACTGGCTGTGCACAAATGTGGGTCCCTTTGTCATTTTGCTGATTTGAATGTCTGTCACTGCTCAATGCTGATTACTTGGTTGGATGAGCTCGTTAAGCCTTGAACTTCATAGACAGGAGTGTCCAATCATGAGTGGTCAAAGGTATTTAAGGTGGTCAGCTGCAAGTTGTGTTTCCTTCCCTTTGACTCTCCTCTGAAGAGTGACAGACAGCATGGGATCCTCAAAGCAACTCTCAAAAGATCTGAAAACAAAGATTGTTGAGTCTCCTGGTTTAGTGGAAGGCTACAAAAAGCCATCTCAGAGGTTTAAACTGTCAGCTTCAACTGTAAGGAATGGAATCAGGAAATGGAAGGCCACAGGCACAGTTGCTGTTAAATCTCAGGTCTGGCAGGCCAAGAAAAATACAGGAGTGGCATATGTGCAGAGGATTGTGAGAATGATGACAGACAACCACAGATCACCTCCAAAGACCTGCAAGAACATCTCGCTGCAGATGGTGTATCTGGACATCGTTCTACAATTCAGAACATCTGTATGGCAGGGTGATGAGAAAGAAGCCCTTTCTGCACTCGCGCCACAAACAGAGTCGCTTGTTGTATTAAATGCTCATTTAGACAAGCCAGATTCATTTTGGAACAAAGTGCTTTGGACTGATGAGACAAAAAATTTAGTTATTTGGAGATAACAAAAAGCGCTTTGCATGGCAGAAGAAGAACACCGCGGTCCAAAAGAAACACCTGCTACCTCCTGTCAAATTTGGTGGAGGTCCCATCATGCTGTGGGGCCCTTGTTAAAGTCGAGGGTCGGATGAATTCAACTCAATATCAACAAATTCTTCAGGATGATGTTCAATCATCAGTCACAAAGTTGAAGTTACTTAGGCAGGGGTTGGATATTCCAACAAGACGATGACCCAAAACACAGTTGGAAATCTACAAAGGCATTCATGCAGAGGGAGAAGTACAATGTTCTGGAATGGCCGTCACAGTCCCCTGACTTGAAGATCATCGAAAATCTATGGGATGATTTGAAGCAGGCTGTCCATCACATTAAACTGAACTGGAGAGATTTTTTATGAAGAATGGTCAGAAATACCTCCATCCAGAATCCAGACACTCACCAGAGGCTACAGGAGGACAGCGTCGAGAGGCTCAAAGGAGCAAAAGGAGGCTCAGCTAAGTATTGACGTCATATCTCTGTTGGGTGCCCACATTTATGCACCTGTCTAATTTTGTTATGATGCATATTGCATATTTTATCACTGCTGAAATCCTACTGTGTCCATAAGGCATGTCAGATATTAAAAGGAAGTTGCTACTTTGAAAGCTCAGCCAATGAGAAACAAAAATCCAAAGAATTAAGAGGGCTTCCCAGACTTTTTCATTTGACTGTATCAGAGTTCGCTTGCATGAGCAATATAGTCCCGTTAATCCAAGACAGACACAGCGGGCCGAGGAGAGGGGGAAGCATGACGTCAGGGCCCTCGTCGCTGTCCTGTTTCACTATTATGCAGAAGGAGCCACGGGGGATGGCTAGTATATATATCTCCCTATTATAATAAAGATAACCTTGGGTCGATACATGATCTTCGTGGATGAGACTTTGACATCCCACGAGAGACACTTTAATGTCATGCGAGACAAGGCAGATAGACAAAAAGGACAGCTGCTGTACAGGCTTTTAAATGATCGACGTGCAGCGGGACATGCAGATCAAGTAGCTCATTAGCAGCAGCTGATCAGACCGCATCTCCTTAGCGTGCGTTCAGAAAACGGTCTTGGACTCACAATCCCTCCTAACCCATTAACAGCTGTGTTTGGGGTTCTTCCAGAGGGTCTTAAAATGGAGAAAGACAAACAAATTGTGATTGCATTCACTACACTGTTGGCACGCAGACTTATTCTGATAAACTGGAAGAACCCAAACTCTCCTCTTTTAAGTCAGTGGGAAACTGATGTGTTATATTATTTAAAATTGGAAAAAATCAAATACTCAGTTAAAGGATCTGTGCAGACTTTTTTCAAAACATGGCAGGATCTAATCAGTAATATTTTGAAATGATTTTATAAAGCACAGAGAATTTGTTGATTTAGGTATTTTTACAAGCCTTAAATTTTACACCGTTTGGCTTGCTCTCTCTCTCAAGGGTGGGGATCGATCTGTTCTTAGCATAATTCTTTGTTTTTGTAAAAATTTGATTGCTATGTATTGATTGTAATAAAATTAATAAATAAATAAAAAAAAAGAAAACGTGAGATGAAGAAATGTGCGCAAGCTGGAGTGTAGCGTGCCCCAGGGTTAAGCGAAGTGAACAGGGGGCAAAGCCCCCTAGTGTCAGTCATTTGCCAACCCGCTATATCCTAACACAGGGTCACGGGGGTCTGCTGGAGCCAATTCCAGCCAACACAGGGAGCAAGGCTGGAAACAAACCCCGGGCAGGGTGCCAGCCCACCACAGGACACACACACACAGCACACACTTGGGACATTTTATGATCGCCAATCCACCTAACCTGCATGTCTTTGGACTGTGGGAGGAAACCCACGCAGATACGGGGAGAACATGCAAACTCCATGCAGGGAGGACCTGGGAAGCGAACTCAGGTCTCCTACCACTGCGCCACCGTGCTGCCCTCTATTTAAAAATAGTACTAGGCAGTTCATCATTGTTTAATGATCCTGCATACTGCTACTAGCTCTCTACTTACAGTTGTAATCTACTGACTATAGTACAAGAGGAAACTCAAAATTAGTGAACATTGCATTCACTTTTGGAAGAACAATAACAAAAAAGTTATAATGTGGTAATCCTTCATCAATGCCATCTTCAGCAAAATTATCTGTAAAGGAGTGAAAGCAATTGGTAACTTTTTTTCTATTTAAAACAAAACTTGTCCTAGTCTATATATATATATATATATATATATATATATATATATAGTAAAAGCTAGCCAGGCCACAGACAGACACGTCAACGCATTGTCCACCACACACACATTTATTTACACAAATATTATATTTACAGTTCTTTACAGTTCAGTCCTTGCTTCCTTTGGTCGCCTCCACTCCTGTCCCGCAAGCTCCGTCCTTCTTCCACCCGACTCTGGCTCCCTGATTGGAGTGAGGCGGCCCCATTTATCTTGTCCCGGATGTGCTCCAGGTGCCTGACAATATACTTCCGGCAGCCCTCCCCAGTGCGGTGGAAGTGCTGCCCTTGCACCCGGAAGCACTCCGGGCATAAACCATCCGTGGTCTGTCAGCACTTCCTGGTGTCCTGGAAGTGCCAAGTGCCCAGGGTAAAGAAGCACCACTCTCCCGGTTCCTCCTTCCTCTGTGCATCCCAGCGCGGCAGAGTTCCTGGCTATCTATCACTAGATACAGTTAGGTCCGTAAATATTTGGACATAGACAACTTTTTTCTCATTTTAGTTCTGTACATCACCACAATGAATTTTAAATGACACAACTCCGATGCAGTTGAAGTGCAGACTTTCAGCTTTAATTCAGTGAGTTGAACAAAACGATTGCATAAAAATGTGAGGCAACTAAAGTATTTTTTTAACACAATCCCTTCATTTCAGGGCTCACAAGTAATTGGACAATTGACTCAAAGGCTATTTCATGGCAGGTGTGTTCAAGTCCGTCGTTCTGTCTTATCAGTTAAGCAGATAAAAGGCCTGGAGTTGATTTGAGGTGTGGTGCTTGCATGTTGAAGATTTTGCTGTGAACAGACAACATGCGGTCAAAGGAGCTCTCCATGCAGGTGACAGAAGCCATCCTTATGCTGCGGAAACAGAAAAAACCCAACTGAGAAATTGCTACAATATTACGAGTGGCAAAATCTACAGTTTGGTACATCCTGAGAAAGAAAGCAAGCACTGGTGAACTCAGCAACGCAAAAAGACCTGGACGTCCACGGAAGACAACAGTGGTGGATGATCACAGAATCATTTCCATGGTGAAGAGAAACCCCTTGACAACAGCCAGCCAAGTGAACAACACTCTCCAGGGCTTGGTCGTATCGATATCAAGTCTACCATAAAGAAGACTGCATGAAAGTAAATACAGAGGGTGCACTGCAAGGTGCCAGCCACTCATAAGCCTCAAGAATAGAAAGGCTAGATTGGACTTTGCTAAAGAACATCTAAAAAAGCCAGCAGAGTTCTGGAAAAACATTCTTTGGACAGATGAGACCAAGATCAACCTCTACCAGAATGATGGCAAGAAAAAAGTATGGAGAAGATGTGGAACAGCTCATTATCCAAAGCATAGCACATCATCTGTAAAACACGGTGGAGTCAGGCAGTGTGATGACTGTTAGTGGCACTGGGACACGAGTGTTTATTGATGATGTGACACAGGACAGAAGCAGCCGAATGAATCCTGAGGTGTTCAGAGACAGACTGTCTGCTCAAATCAGCTAAATGACGTCAAATTGATTGGGCGTTTCATGATACAGATGGACAATGACCCAAAACATACAGCCAAAGCAACCCAGGAGTTTATTAAAGCAAAGAAGTGGAAAATTCTTGAATGGCCAAGTCAGTCACCTGATCTTCACCCAACTGAGCAGGCATTTCACTTGTTGAAGACTAAACTTCAGACAGAAAGGCCAACAAACAAACAGCAACTGAAAGTAAAGGCCTGGCAGAGCATTAAAAAGGAGGAAACCCAGCAGCTGGTGATGTCCAGGAGTTCAAGACTTCAGGCTGGCATTGCCAGCAAAGGCTTTTCAACCAAGTGTTAGAAATGAGCATTTTATTTAATTTATCCAATTACTTTTGAGCCCCTGAAATGAAGGGATTGTGTTCAAAAAATACTTTAGTCGCCTCACATTTTTTTGCAATCGTTTTGTTCAACCCACTGAATTAAAGCTGAAAGTCTGCACTTCAACGTCATCTGAGTTGTGTCATTTAAAATTCATTGTGGTGATGTGCAGAACCAAAAGTGAGAAAAAAGTTGTCTCTTCCCAAATATTCATGGACCTAACTGTGTATCCTGTAACCTTTTTTTATGTAAATATGTATTATCTAACTGCCTGACCTTAACCTTTCTTGTTTCTATTTGTCTGTTTTATTTCATTCTGTCTGTTATTAGATGCAGCTGAGAAAGCAAATTTCATGTTTTCTTGTGTAAACATGACTAAATAAAGAAACCTTAAACCTTAGGTGATGGATGTGACAGAGCAAGATGATGAGGACAGGAAGATATGGAAGAAGATGATCCGCTGTGGCAACCCCTAACGGGAGCAGCCGAAAGAAGAAGAAGAAGAAGAAGAAGAAGAAGAAGAAGAAGAAGAAGAAGAAGAAGAAGAATAATAATAATAATAATAATGGGCAGCACGGTGGCACAGTGGTAGCGCTGCTGCCTCGCAGTTAGGAGACCTGGGTTCACTTCGTGGCGTGGAGTTTGCATGTTCTCCCCGTGTCTACGTGGGTTTCCTCCGGGCGCTCCGGTTTCCTCCCACAATCCAAAGACATGCAGGTTAGGTGGATTGGCGATTCTAAATTGGCCCTAGTGTGTGCTTGGTGTGTGGGTGTGTTTGTGTGTGTCCTGCGGTGGGTTGGCACCCTGCCCAGGATTGTTTCCTGCCTTGTGCCCTGTGTTGGCTGGGATTGGCTCCGGCAGACCCCCGTGACCCTGAGTTTGGATTCAGTGGGTTAGGAAATGGATGGATGGATAATAATAATAAAACAAGAGATTTTCAAAAAGTTTCCACACTTTTATATTTTCATTGGAAACGGTGAAGGAGGGAGGAGAAGTCATTGGTCGTTTTTGAGAGTGTCATGTGACTAGTTCTGTCTGGCAGAGCCGGCTGCCAGTTTAGTTATAAGAGTCGTGACCCTGTGGTGAAGTTGGGTGTAAACGTATACTGTACATTGCACCAAAGAGGGTCAGCGTTCTGTCATATGCTTTTAGTGGACAGAAGGTGTGCCGGGAGTATCAATTCATCTCCGCATGTGTGCTCAGTATGGGGGTAACGTTCTCTCTCGTAGAGTCATCTATGAGTGGGTTGAAATGTTCAAAAATGGCCGTACTAGCGGGATGGATGCAGAGCGCACCGGACACCCAGCTACAGCCATGTGATGATGATGTGAAAGCAGCGAGCGGTGCATCAGTGGCTACGCGTTCAACCAAAAACATTTTTTGCTGATGGCATTAAAAACTTGGTACAACTTTGGGAAAATTGTATTGCATAGGAAGGTGACTGTGTAAAAAAATTATGTCATTTGTTTTTGAAATCTATACTAATAAAAGGCAAAGCCCTTCCTCACTCACTCACTCACTCACTCACTGACTGACTCGTCACTAATTCTCCAACTTCCCGTGTAGGTAGAAGGCTGAAATTTGGCAGGCTCATTCCTTACAGCTTACGTACAAAAGTTAAACAGGTTTCATTTCGAAATTCTACGCGTAGCGGTCATAACGGTTGACAACGTCCGCCATGTTAAACTTTCTTATTTATGGCCCCATCTTCACGAAATTTGGTAGGCGGCTTCCCTGCGCTAACCGAAACCAATGTACGTACTTATTTCAGTGGTATGACGCCGCTGTCAGCCGCCATATTGAACTTTTCAACGGTCTTTGTTACTTATGGGCCCATCTACAAGAAATTTGGTACGTGGATTTCCCAACGCTAACTGAATCCTACTTACGTACATATATACGTCCATAGCCTGTAACTCGGTCACTGTTTGAGGCGGCGTTGGGTCCCCCATCCATACGCCTCCCACGTTTGGAGAGGCCATGGAGAACGACTTTCGGACGGCCTCGAGGAGATTCTGGTCCACCGTCCGGCGTCTCAGGAGGGGGAAGCAGTGCAGTGTCAACACCGTATATAGTGGGGATGGTGTGCTGCTGACCTCGACTCGGGACGTTGTGGGTCGGTGGGAGGAGTACTTCGAAGACCTCCTCAATCCCACTAACATGCCTTCCAATGAGGAAGCAGAGCCTGGGGACTCTGAGGTGGGCTCTCCCATCTCTGGGACTGAAGTCACCGAGGTGGTCAAAAAACTCCTTGGTGGCAGGGCCCCGGGGGTGGATGAGATACGCCCGGAGTTCCTTAAGGCTCTGGATGTTGTAGGAATGTCTTGGTTGACACATCTCTGCAACATCGCATGGACATCGGGACAGTGCCTCTGGATTGGCAGACGGGGTGGTGGTCCCCTCTTTAAAAGGGGACCGGAGGGTGTGTTCCAACTATAGAGGATCACACTCCTCAGCCTCCTTGGAAAAGTCTATTCGGGGGTTCTGGAGAGGAGGGTCCGTCGGATAGTCGAACCTCGGATTCAGGAGGAACAGTGTGGTTTTGTCCTGGTCGCGGAACAGTGGACCAGCTCTTCACCCTTAGCAGAGTCCTAGAGGGTGCATGGGAGTTTGCCCGACCGGTCTACATGTGTTTTGTGGACTTGGAAAAGGCATTCGACCGTGTCCCTCGGGGAATCCTGTGGGGGTGCTCGGGAGTATGGGGTACCGGACCCCCTGATAAGAGCTGTTCGGTCTCTGTACAACCGGTGTCAGAGCTTGGTCCGCATTGCCGGCAGTAAGTCGAGCCCGTTTCCAGTGAGAGTTGGACTCCGCCAGGGCTGCCCTTTGTCACCGATTCTGTTCATAACTTTTATGGACAGAATTTCTAAGCGCAGCCAGGGTGTTGAAGGGGTCCGGTTTGGTGGACTCAGGATTGGGTCACTGCTTTTTGCAGATGATGTTGTCCTGTTTGCTTCATCAGGTCGTGATCTTCAGCTCTCTGGATCGGTTCGCAGCTGAGTGTGAAGCGGCTGGGATGAGAATCAGCACCTCCAAATCCGAGCATGATCCTCAGCCGAAAAGGGTGGAGTGCCCTCTCAGGGTTGGGGGAGAGATCCTGCCCCAAGTGGAGGAGTTCAAGTATCTTGATGTCTTGTTCACGAGTGAGGGAAGAATGGAGCGTGAGATCGACAGGCGGATCGGTGCGGTATCCTAAGTGATGCGGGCTCTGCATCGGTCTGTCGTGGTGAAAAAGGAGCTGAGCTGTAAGGCAAAGCTCTCAATTTACCAGTCGATCTACGCTCCTACCCTCACCTATGGTCATGAGCTATGGGTAGTGACCGAAAGAACAAGATCGCGAATACAAGCGGCTGAAATGAGTTTCCTCCACAGGGTGTCTGGGCTTTCCCTTAAAGATAGGGTGAGAAGCTCAGTCATCCGGGAGGGGCTCAGAGTAGAGTAGAGGAGTCAGATGAGGTGGCTCGGGCATCTGATCAGGATGCCTCCTGGACGCATCCCTGGTGAGGTGTTCCGGGCACGTCCAACCGGGAGGAGGCCCCGGGGAAGACCCAGGACACGCTGGAGGGACTATGTCTCCCGGCTGGCCTGGGAACGCCTTGGGATTCTCCCGGAAGAGCTGGAAGAAGTGGCCGGGGAGAGGGAAGTCTGGGCCTCTCTGCTTAAGCTGCTGCCCCCGCGACCCGACCTTGGATAAGCGGAAGAGGATGGATGGATGAAGAGGATGGATGGATGGATGGATGGAAGTACAGAGAAGGTACAGTAATCATGAAAAAATTCGACCTTGATATTTTGATGAATCTTAACGTTGTAGACTAACCAGTGTCCAACAATACCGTTTCTTGGATTGTGCGTGTGTGTGTCTGTGTGTATACACGATAACTCAAAAACACAACTAGACAGATGGATGAAGTTCGGCATGTGGTTGTTACACTATAATTGCAGATCTGTATTAACTTTTGGGCCAAATCCATCACCCGGAAGTGGTACTTTACCTGAACACATACTCAATGTTTTTTATTTTTTTATTTATGCTGCAGAGTCCGATTTATTCAACTTTACTTTTATAATAATTGTTCAATATATTATTAATTTGATTTGTTGTTGATGGTTCCTTAATGTACATTATATATAAATATAATCATTGTCTTGCGGTTTACTCTTCAAATAACCATCCCCATATCTGAGTATACAAGAAAGTTGAGGGGAGTCCATTACCGGTTTTTGAAAATAAAATGCCACTAATCGAGATACTGACTAGGTCATCATACTAGATCAGCATATTGTTACTGACCAATCACTTTTGCTTTAAAACCATCGTTTAACAATGAAGCGATGCAAACAAAGGTAGAGCCTGATAAGTGATGAAAAACTACTACTGGGTTTTTGTATTTATTCCATATTTATTAATTTATCATTTTTAGTTCATATTCACAATTCAAAATTCCTGATATTGTGAAAGTAATTCATTAGCAGAATTATATTTTAAAATATTTGTCTTTTCTCAATTTTTTCTCTCTCTCAAAATAGATAGTTGAAATATCACATTCTTTTTGTTTTTAACATCGGCCTTATCAGACATATTGCATACCAGGGATTTTTCCTGCCTTGCATCCAAACCTGCTGCGTTAGGCTCCAGGTTTCCTGCAATCCTAGTCTGGATAAACAGGTTTAGATAATGTACAGTGGTGTGAAAAACTATTTGCCCCCTTCCTGATTTCTTATTCTTTTGCATGTTTGTCACACAAAATGTTTCGGATCATCAAACACATTTAACCATTAATCAAATATAACACAAGTAAACACAAAATGCAGTTTTTAAATGATGGTTTTTATTATTTAGGGAGAAAAAAATCCAAACCTACATGGCCCTGTGTGAAAAAGTAATTGCCCCCTTGTTCAAAAATCACCTAACTGGTGTATCACACCTGAGTTCAATTTCCTGATTACTGCCACACCTGTTTCAATCAAGAAATCACTTCAATAGGAGCTGCCTGACACAGAGAAGTAGACCAAAAGCACCTCAAAAGCTAGACATCATGCCAAGATCCAAAGAAATTCAGGAACAAATGAGAACAGAAGTCATTGAGATCTATCAGTCTGGTAAAGGTTATAAAGCCATTTCTAAAGCTTTGGGACTCCAGTGAACCACAGTGAGAGCCATTATCCACAAATGGCAAAAACATGGAACAGTGGTGAACCTTCCCAGGAGTGGCCGGCCGACCAAAATGACCCCAAGAGCGCAGAGACGACTCATCCGAGAGGTCACAAAGACCCCAGGACAACGTCTAAAGAACTGCAGGCCTCACTTGCCTCAATTAAGGTCAGTGTTCACGACTCCACCATAAGAAAGAGACTGGGCAAAACGGCCTGCATGGCAGATTTCCAAGACGCAAACCACTGTTAAGCAAAAAGAACATTAGGGCTCGTCTCAATTTTGCTAAGAAACATCTCAATGATTGCCAAGACTTTTGGGAAAATACCTTGTGGACTGATGAGACAAAAGTTGAACTTTTTGGAAGGCAAATGTCCCGTTACATCTGGCGTAAAAGGAACACAGCATTTCAGAAAAAGAACATCATACCAACAGTAAAATATGGTGGTGGTAGTGTGATGGTCTGGGGTTGTTTTGCTGCTTCAGGACCTGGAAGGCTTGCTGTGATAGATGGAACCATGAATTCTACTGTCTACCAAAAATCCTGAAGGAGAATGTCCGCCATCTGTTTGTCAACTCAAGCTGAAGCGATCTTGGGTGCTGCAACAGGACAATGACCCAAAACACACCAGCAAATCCACCTCTGAATGGCTGAAGAAAAACAAAATGAAGACTTTGGAGTGGCCTAGTCAAAGTCCTGACCTGAATCCAATTGAGATGCTATGGCATGACCTTGAAAAGGCAGTTCATGCTAGAAAACCTTAAAATAAAGCTGAATTACAACAATTCTGCAAAGATGAGTGGGCCAAAATTCCTCCAGAGCGCCGTAAAAGACTCATTGCAAGTTATCGCAAACGCTTGATTGCAGTTATTGCTGCTAAGGGTGGCCCAACCAGTTATTAGGTTCAGGGGGCAATTACTTTTTCACACAGAGCCATGTAGGTTTGGATTTTTTTCTCCCTAAATAATAAAAACCATCATTTAAAAACTGCATTTTGTGTTTACTTGTGTTATATTTGACTAATGTTTAAATGTGTTTGATGATCAGAAACATTTTGTGTGACAAACATGCAAAAGAATAAGAAATCAGGAAGGGGGCACATAGTTTTTCACACCACTGTATATGTTGTTCTTAATCTCAGGCGCTGTCTCTGTTCTTTTGTGCCTGTCCATACTCTTATTACCTGCTCTTGCCGTGCTCATTGTGGGTTTACTTTTCTTATGGTGGGCTATTCAAGACTCAGCACCCCTAACCTTGACACTGCATGCTTGTTGTTCCCTCAATACAGCTAAGTGGGGTCTGCACACTGATTCAAGTCTAACAGCCCTGTTCTTCCTAAGCCCCTGTGATTTTCAAGAAAAAATATTTTAAAAATTATAAAATTGTGTAAAATCGTTCATATTCAGTGTCTAGTTTTTGATTATGCTTGTTTTTATCAGACAAAAACAAAACCAGATAGTAAACCAAGCAGTACAGTAAGCTTCCACTAACATTAAACTCATATCCAAATCTGTTAAGTGCTCCATGCCATAATTACTAAAACTAAAACTGAAACTAATATATATAAAAATAAAATAGAAATGTCTTTGTGAAATAAAAACTAAACTAAAACTGAAACTACATGATGAAGGAAAACTAAAACTAAACTGAATTTCCAAGTAAGGTCAGAAAAATATAGAAATAGAAACTAATATAAAAAGGCAAAACTATAATAACCTTGCAATAGAGTACCATGAGTGGACCGGTGGGGGGCTACTGTGACTGCAGCTGAAACACAACCAAGCATTGCACAACCGCTAGTCCATTGTGAAGAGGGGCCATGAGATAAAAAAATAAAAAGATATGGGTTGCCCAAGGCCACTAGTGCTAGCAGTGAGAAGACCAAGCAGATACTCAAGTTCAAGATCATGGAGGCCAGAAGGCAATGCTACATGGAGAAGCCATTACACAGCCAGTTCTTCAACAACCTGGACACGGTGTACATCGAGAAGGACCTGACGCAAAAATGGCTACAAAGTGCAGGTCTCAAGGGGGAAAACCGAAAGCCTCATCACTGCTGCTCAAGATCAGGCCTTGAACACCCCGTACCACAAGACCAGGGGTCCTCAATCACAGTCCTGGAGGGTCGCAGTGGCTGCAGGTTTTTGCTCCAACCCAGTTACTTAATAAGAAGCACTTATTGCTCAAGTAACACTTCTGCTTCACTTCAGTTGTCTCGCTCGTTGAGATTTTGAACCCTTATTGCGTATTTTGTTTTTAAACAGCTGCATTCTTGGTTTTTAATGGCTTCTAATCAGCAATAACATGCAAATGACAAAAGAGACCAGCATTTCTCCATTTAGCTTGTTACCATTTACACCTGTGTGTGTTTATCGTGCACTGTTGGGTTTAATTAAATACTTGGAAGGAAAGTGAAGGACTGAGAATTGCTCGTCCATGTTAGCCTTCAAATCATTTTGGTTGATGTCCTTAGAAAGAGGAAGAAAATCTAGGATATGAGAATGACTTGACATGGCAGAGTTAAAGCAGTAACAAGCCATGAAATTAAATTATTGGCAAGTATTACTTTCTGATTAATTAACCGGGTTAGAACAAAATCCTGCAGCCACTGAGGCCCTCCAGGACTGTGATTGAGGACCCCTGCACCAGACGAATGTCATAGGCAAATCAGTCAACAGTAATGGCGTCTGTGTGATGAAGCTGAGGAGACCATCATCCACATAGTGTCTGGATGCCGTGTTCTGACCCCAAAGGAATATCTTGAACGTCACAACAATGTTAGTATGTACCTGCACTGGGCATTATGTCAAGTGTTACAAGCATATACCAGATGTGGCCGTTGACATTGAAGACTGTGTCATCATGTGGGACGAGACTATTCCCACAAACCGTACTATCCCCGCTAACAAGCCGGACATCGTGTTCCATGGCAAGAAGAGCAAGTCGTGCATCTTCAATGATGTGACGATCCCAGATGACAACAACATTCTGGGCAAAGAGGCGCATGAGATCGGCAAAGATGAAGACCTAGAGATTGAATGAAGTCGGACGCATGTGGAACTCGGGGACAAGAGTGACTCCAATAGGCGTAGGCACACTGGGATCCATCAGGACCAGGTTCCAAGAGCAGCTGGAAAAACTCCTGTGTAGAGTCAACGTTAGGAGAGAGCCAGAAGATCGCACTCCTCGGCACGGTCCAAATTCTTCAACGAGTCCTCAGCTGGACCACAAGCTGAGTTCACATCCTGAGAGGTCTGATTGTCCTCCGACAAATGCACCAGCATATCATAGAGCACTTAGAGAAGGGTATAAATTATAATACAGTAATCCCTCCTCGATCGGATAGGTGAAAATCCCCGAAGTAGAAACCATATGTTTGTATGGTTATTTTTATATATTTTAAGCCCTTCTAAACTCTCCCACACAGTTTATAAATATTCCCTGCACAGTTATACAGCATAAACCCTTTATATTCTCTTAGTTATTAGGTAAGATTCGTTGAAATTATGTATGTAAACACACTTTTTATACAGTATACTACTCACAAACATACGTATCGTATATCACTGAGGAGTTTAATATGTAATACAGTTTTAAACGTATTGTAATTGATTAGGTAATATAAAAATACAAAGTGAAAAATCTATAACATGTAAATGCTGTACATAAAACCAAAATGTTATTTTAAAGATACTGTGGAGCGTCTCCGATATCACAGATGTTACAACCATTACGATAGACAGGCCACCGGCAAAAATGACTATTGTATTGTATAAGAGTGTGTACAGTTACAATAAACGTACATACATGTGCTAAGTACATAGAAAATTAGTTATGGGTACTCACCAACAATGACACAACGACTTGTCCGATAACGATGACATTTACTGCACTGTCACAGCGGCTGTAGATCGTATGCTCTTTTCATCCTTCTTAATGTAACAAACCGTGGACTCATTGATGCCGTAGTGGCGTCCTACAGCGGCGTAGCTTTTCCCTTGCTTCAACATGTCCAACAATTGTACCTTTTCAGCAATTGTTAACATCTTCCGTTGGCGCTTGGGCACAGCCCCAGAAGCAGTAGCAGCAGCAGATCGTTTTGTAGACATAATGAAGGGCTTGACTACAGTACGCACAAAGAAACACATTGATGCTGAATGAGCGAGACGAGATGCCGAGTTCACAAAGAAACACGTTGATTAGCTGAATGAGCGAGACGGTATGCCGGCTTTCAGCGAAATCGAATTCTGCGCTCCCTGTCGCAGAGCCAATCAGCACCCAGGAGCTTAACCGCGTGCTCTGACTGGGTAGCTTCTCAGCCATCTGCCAATAGTGTCCCTTGTTCAATAGTGTTCCCTTTGTTCAAATGGACAAACCAACAGAGGAAGCATATACAGTACACGTACCAGAAATAAAAAGACCGCAGACATCCGCGAAGCAGCAAAAAATCCGCGATATACATTTACATATGCTTACATATAAAA
Organism: Polypterus senegalus; assembly: GCF_016835505.1. Lineage (NCBI taxonomy): Eukaryota > Metazoa > Chordata > Cladistia > Polypteriformes > Polypteridae > Polypterus > Polypterus senegalus. The sequence continues at coordinate 334,875,258 of NC_053154.1, forward strand.
TCCGCGATAGAGCGAAACCGTGAAAGTCAAAGCGCGATATAGCGAGGGATTACTGTAATACTAATAATAATAATGTGTTAAATCTTTTACAGTTATAAAAACACAAACCCCTGAGATTCAAAACTGTTTTTTCTTGACATCATCTTTGCAAACATAGAAACGATTTCTTGTAAATCCATTTTTTTATGTTCATTCACTCTCCACTGATAAGGTTGCTGAGAATTATGTCAATCACCCGTAAACACAGCCATACATATCCTTATATAGGTTGTAAGAAAAATCACAGACAAGCATGAAGTATTGCAGCACCCGCAGGCAAGTGCCATATAACTGTAAGAAAAGGCGGTTTCACAAACACATTAAAACAGAGCAATCATCTTGACAGACGCGAATCTAAGCTTTGATTGCCTCAAGATGGTGCATTGTCTTCCGGTAATAAGTACCTCCGGCAGGAAGAGGCGGGTCCAGGTGGGCGGACACCGGACGTGATGTCAAGGGTGGTAAAGCTGTCAATCTTCCAGTCTGCAGAGAGTGGAAAAGAAAAGGTGTTAATAACTAGCGCCACCCTGAGTTAAGGTGGTTGATTACCGTCACCTAAGTCATTAGCCTGTCCCCAATGTGCCAACAGCAATATAAAGAAAGTATTCTAACCCCTTTACCTTTTATGCACTTTGATTGGTTACAGCCTTGTGCTAAAATCATTTCATCTCTCATCCAGCAACACTCAATGCCCTACAACTGCAAAGCGAAAACAGGATTTTAGAAATGATTGCAGAGTTATTAAAAATAAATAAGTGAAATATCCCATTGAGGGTGGCACGCTGGTAGCACTGCTGCCTCGCAGTAAAGAGACCTAAGTTGGCTTCGCGGGTCCTCCCTGCGTGGATTTTGCATGTTCTCCCCGTGTCTGTGTGGGTTTCCTCCCACAGTCCAAATTAGGTGCATTGGCGATCCTAAATTGTCCCTAGTGTGCACCTGGTGTGTGTGTGTGTGCCCTGCGGTGGGCTGCGGCCCTGCCCAGGGTTTGTTCCAGTCTTGTGCCCTGGGATTGGCTCCAGCAGACCCCCGTGACCCTGTGTTAGGATATAGCGGGTTGGATAATGGATGGAATATCCCATTGACACGGATATTCAGACCCTTTACTCCATACTTAGTTTGGCTTAAATATTGTATATACACGGTGTAAGCTTCACACAAATGACTGCTGCATTGTTATTCTCTTATGCAAACACAATAAATCAAAGATAACCATGATAACATTAATCTATATACTCTATATAAAAGCCAAATACCACTGACACACTGATCACGCAATCTCCCGAACCATGAGGACTTGGGACTTGAAATTTGGAATGTAGGTTACCCCTTTGGCCCATAGGTGCTCGCTAAGAAATGGTTTTAAAAATTTTGTGGTCCAAGTGTGAAATTTCTTAAAGTTTTTTAGACCCGTTTGTATGTCTGTCCATTTTTCATGAGAGAACTACTTAACGGATTTAGATTGGGATGTTGTCTATAATTTGCATGAACATTCCGATTGATTTTGTGACTTCTCTCATCGCGCTAAGTATCATAGTTCCTTTGAGGTACCGATTTATTAGCGTGAAACCGAGAGAGTCTCATCAGGCTGCAGGTTGGGGGGCGGGGCCATCCTCACTCACGTGTCTGCCTCGGGGCGTAACCTTAACTCCACTTAGTTAGCGAACGAGAGAACTACTTAACGGATTTAGATCTTTTTTTTTCTATAATTTGCTTGAACATTCTGGTTGATTTTGCGACTTCTCTCATTGCGCTAAGAATCAGAGTTCGCTTGCTGGAGAGATATATTCACGCTAATCCGAGACAGAGGCTGCAGGCCGAGGGGAGGGGGAAGAGTGACGTCAGGAGTAGAGAGCTGGGCGGGGCTGTCCTCACTGTCCTGTTTCACGAATACGTGGGTGAGGCCGCAAGGGATGGATAGTACGATATGAAAACACCCACTGAACAGTGTCCATCCCTTGACTACTACATTATAAGTTTTTTCTGTAATTTATTTAACAATTTATTCATGAATAAAGAACAATAATTACAGTCTGTCGATTTGTGAGAAACGTTTCTTAATGAGCACACAAGTGAAAAAATAGTCGCACCCCTTGTAGTATTCAATGTAATTTGCACCCGTGTGTCCACTGATTACTTCTAACCGTCAGCATTTTGATACAATTACGAGAGCAACCTCTACCCCAAGCATTGGAAAGGCGCTATATAAATATTTTTCTTCTTTTGGCTGCTCCCATTAAGGGTTGCCACAGTGGATCGTCTTCTTCCATCTCTTCCTGTCCTCGTCATCTTGTTCTGTCACACCCATCACCTCCATGTCTTCTCTCACCACATCCATAAACCTCCTCTTAGGCCTTCCTCTTTTCCTCTTCTCTGGCAGCTCTATCCTTAGCATGCTTCTCCCAATATACCCAGCATCTCTCCTCTTCACAAGTCCAAACCAACACAAAATCGCTTCTCTGACTTTGTCTCCCAACCGTCCCACCTGAGCTGACCCTCTAATGTCCTCATTTCTAATCCTGTCCATCCTCGTCACACCCAATGCTAATCTTAGCATCTTTAACTCTGCCACCTCCAGCTCTGTCTCCTGTGCCACCGTCTCCAGCCCATATAGCATAGTTGGTCTCACTACTGTCCTGTAGACCTTTCCTTTCACTCTTGCTGATACCCGTCTGTCACCAATCACTCCTGACACTCTTCTCCACCCACTCCACCCTGCCTGCACTCTCTTCTTCACTTCTCTTCCACAATCCCCATTACTCTGTACTGTTGATCCCAAGCATTTAAACTCATCCACTTTCACCAACTCTACTCCCTCATCCTCACCATTCCACTGACCTCCCTCTCATTCGCACACATGTATTCTGTCTTGGTGGTCTTACTGACCTTCATTCCTTTCCTCTCCTCTCATATCTCCACCATTCCAGGGTCTCCTCAACCTGCTCCCTACTATCGCTACAGATCACAATGTCATCAGCAAACATCACAGTCCACGGGGACTCCTGTCTAATCTCATCTGTCAACCTGTCCATCACCATTGCAAATAAGAAAGGGCTCAGAGCCGATCCCTGATGTAATTCCACCTCCGTCACTCCTACTGCAGACCTCATCACAGTCACACTCCCCTCATACATATCCTGTACAACTCTTACGTACTTCTCTGCCACTCCCGACTTCCTCATACAATATCACAGCTGCTCTCGAGGTACCCCATCATTTGCTTTCTCCAGGTCCACAAAGACACAATGCAACTCCTTCTGTCCTTCTCTCTACTTCTCCATCAACATACTCAGTGCAAACATCACATCTGTGGTGCTCTTTCTTGGCATGAAACCATCCTGCTGCTCACTAATCATCACCTTACTTTTTAACTGAGCTTCCACTACTCTTTCCCATAACTTCATGCTGTGGCTCATCAATTTTATCCCCCTGTAGTTACTGCAGTCCTACACATCCCCCTTATTCTTAAATATCTGCACCAGTACACTTCTTCTCCACTCCTCAGGCATCCTCTCACTTGCCAAGATTCCATTAAACAATCTTTTTAAAAACTCCACTGCCATCTCTCCTAAACACCTCCATGCTTCCACAGGTATGTCATCTGGACCAATGCCTTTTCCACTTCTCATCCTCTTCATCGCTGTCCTTACTTCCTCCTTGCTAATCCTTTCCACTTCCTGATTCACTGTCTCCACATCATCCAACCTCTTCTCTCTCTCGTTCTCTTCATTCATTAACCACTCAAATTACTCTTTCCATCTGCTCAACACACTCTCCTCACTTGTGAATATGCTTCCATCTTTATCCTTTATCACCCTAAACTGCTGCACATCTTTCCCAGCTCGGTCCCTCTGTCTAGCCAATCGGTACAGACCCCTTTCTCCCCCCTTAGTGTCCAACATCTCATACAACTCATCATACGGAAATTAGGAAAGGCGCTATATAAATAGGGAGGCATGGTGGCGCAGTGGTAGCGCTGTGCCTCGCAGTTAGGAGACCTGGGTTTGCTTCCCTGGTGCTCCCTGTGTGGAGTTTGCATGTCCTCCCCGTGTCTGCGTGGGTTTCCTCCCACAGTCCAAAGACATGCAAGTTAGGTGCATTGGCGATTGTAAATTGTCCCTAGTGTGTGCTTGATGTGGGTGTGTGTGTGTGTGTGCCCTGCCCGGGGTTTGGTTCCTGCCTTGCGCCCTGTGTTGGCTGGGACTGGCTACAGCAGACCCCCGTGACCCTGTAGTTAGGATATAGCGGGTTGGATAATGGATGGATGGATGAATGGCTATATAAATAAAATGTATTATTATTGTTATTACTGTGGTGGGCTGGTGCCCTGCCCGGGGTTTGTTTCCTGCCTTGAACCCTGTGTTGGCTGGTATTGGCTCTAGCAGACCCCCGTGACCCTGTAGTTAGGATATAACGGGTTGGATAATGGATGGATGAATTATTGTTATTACCAAAAACGTAAAAGAAACGTAGCCCACACATTTAAATCTAATAATTATTAATTTAAATATTAATAGACCAGAATACTAAACAACGAGATCGATTAAATGTAACAAGGCCATTCCCTCGTACGGCTCAAAACCCTGCAGCGCAGAGTTGACGGTGTGAATCTGAGCGCGTTGCCTTTATCCCCTCGTTTAAAGAAAGCGCTCATCTATCGATCGTGCCGCTCTCTACTGCCTATGCCTGGCCCGGCTTCAGGCGTCCGCAAGACAGAACTAATCGATCGTGCAGTGCAAAATCACTTCATCAGGTTCCGGTAGCGGGAAACATGGTGAGTCTAAGTGGGAACCTCGATAATTGCTGCGTTTAAGTCACTAAGCAGGCAGGTTGTGTTTGTCAGAGGATGTCTTGAAGGGGTCCCTCTCTTGTACTATCGCTCGCTTTTTGCTGGGGCTGATAAACGTGTCTTTTTAAAGCGGTAAGAGACGAGTGGGGGATGGGAGAGTGAGTAAGCGTTTGCTATTGAGGGGCGCCTTTAGTGAAGCACGCGAGTGTGTGAAATAAAACAGAAGGTTACTGATGAAATGTCTTCAATGGGTACTTGTTACGGGGGGCTTTGCTATACGCAGGTGCACATTATTGCGTTGGTTGACGATTCGCCTCGGCAGTTAGTGATTTGGGCCTAGGCGGTGTCTTTAATAAAGACGGGAGGAACCGAGCCAAGAAGCTCAAGTGCTGGGAGATCTCGAGTCACAACAGGACGATTTTACACCAATATGTTAATGGGCTGACCAGACAGATTTGTACCCGTTTTGTGTTTTACTGAGGCGGGCGCCGTGCCACACAGCCGCTTTCACTTTCCATTTCGGCTAATGACGAGGCTTTGGAGGAGACAAGGCTGGCGGTGTTTGTAACGGGCATCGGGAAAGGCGCCTGTCATCGAGAAGCATCCACAGTGGGGTCTGTTAGCTTGGGAAGTTGTGTTCCGTTCGGCCAGCCCACTTTCATTTTGTGAGGTGGATGATCGCTCAAATGAATGGGTTTAATGTGAAAGATCTTGAAGTCTAAAATACCAAACCTACAACAGACAGACAGAAGGAGTGGAGTGATTTATACACAGACACACATGTATCTGGAGGTGTCCCCTGTGTTTATGAACCCTTAACCACTCGCACCATTTCTCATCTCATAAGTACTCACGCGGTGTACTTTTGCACCAGTATTAAAAGGGCTATTTATATGCACACTGTGAGATTGTAATAAAAAACTTTGCAATAATGTTAAATTGTACATGTTTTTAATGTAATTTAATACCATAGTATGACACAGTCCAAGACAGGGGTTTTCCCAACTCAAGTCCTGGAAGGCTCCAGTGGTCACAGGTTTTCATTCTAACCCTTTTCTTAACTGGTGATTTGTTTTAACGGCCAATTAACTCCTTTTCCATTCATTTTAAATGACGTACTTTTTAAAGATTTGTTCCCCTGAATTTCTTCTTCGTTCCTCTGAATTGCTTCTTTTCTTTCCTTAAATGGCACCCAAACAGAGCCAACAGAAGACCACCTAAGTCAGGGCCTCAAACTCCAACCAGTTGCTTCATTAGGCAGCGATTCTTGTCGTTAATTAAACCCGTTCTTTAGTTCCGTGGCTTGTTGCTGCTCTCGTTGTGTAATAGAATACACATCCGACATTGTGGATTTTCTCTTTTCTAAGAGCACGGTTAAAATGTTTTGTGGACCTGGGCAGATCAACATTCCTGAGACCTTCACCTTCCTTTATTTTCCGGTATTCTATGGTAGACACAGTTTCCTGGTCATGTTTTGGTTCATTTTGTCTCTCACTATTGTTTGGCTGACAATTAAGGGGTCCGAGTCTTCAAGAGCAAATCAATTAAAATGAATTCAAAAGAAGTTAAGTAGCAGCAAAAACAGGTCACTAATTAAGAAAAGGGTTAGAATGAAAACCTGTAGCCACTGCGGCCCTCCTCCAGGACCGGAGTTTGACACCCCAGGTCTAGGACTATCTGAGAAATACACCTGATCCACTTCTCCAGTGCTCATTCGTCACTGCAGGATTTGCACATGGATCGCATTTTGCTTAACGTCTCACTACAATCTTCTCTTCTCACTAAACGTGATTAAAGTGTTTAAAAATTATGAAGGGATCTTGCCATCCCCGGCGGCTTCGCCCGCATATTGGTAAAGCAGGACAGTGACGACGCCCGGCCCAGCTCTCTAATCCTGACGTCACTCTTCCCCCTCCCCTCAGCCCGCAGCCTCTGTCTTGGATTAGCGCGAATATATCGCTCCTGCAAGCGAACTGTGATCCTTAGCACAATGAGAGAAATCACAAAATCAACCGGTTTGTTCAAGCAAATTATAGAAAAAAAAAAGATCTAAATCCGATCCTAATCGCTAACTAAGCGGAGTTAAGTTTACGCCCCTTGGCAGACACGTGAGTGAGGAGGACCCCGCACCCCCCTTCCCGCAGCCCTGTGAGTCTCTCTCGGATTCACGCTAATAAATCCGTACCATAAGCGAACTCTGATACGTAGCGTGATGAGAAAGTTGCAAAATCAACGGGATGTTCAAGCAAATTATATATAAAAAAAAAAAAAACGATCTAAATTTGTTAAGTAGTTCTCTTGTGAAAAGCGGACAGACATACAAACGGGTCTAAAAAAAACTATACAAAATTTGGCGCTTGGACCACGAAATTTTTAAAACCGTTTGTTAGCGAGCCCCCTATGGGCCAAAGGGGTAACCTACATTCCAAATTTCAAGTCCCAAGTCCTCATCGTTCGGGAGATTTTGTGATGAGTGTGTCAGTGGTATTTGGCTTATAGATTAGCCCAGTGGATCGAGACTGTTAATTTATAATGAGTTCATCAAGAACACGGGGACACAGTTGGAAACTTGTTAAGGGTAAATTTCACACTAACATTAGGAAGTTTTCCTTCACATAGAGAACCAGAGACACCTGGAATTATCAACGAAGTAGTATGGTAGACAGTAAGATTTTAGGGACTTTCAAAACTCCACTTGATGTTTTTTTTTGGAAGAAATAAGTGAACAGGACTGACGAGCTTTGTTGGGCAGAATGGCCTGTTCTCCTCCAGATTGTTCTAATGTACAGTGCATCTGGAAAGTATTCACAGCGCTTCATCACTTTTTCCACATTTTGTTATGTTACAGCCTCATTCCAAAATTGATTAAATTCATTTTTTTCCTCAGAATTCTACACACAACAGCCCATAATGACAACGTGAAAAAAGTTTACTTGAGGTTTTTGTAAATTTATTAAAAATATAAAAAATGAGAAATCCCATGTCCATAAGTATTCACAGCCTTTGCCATGAAGCTCCAAATTGAGCTCAGGTGCCTCCTGTTTCCCCTGATCATCCTTGAGATGTTTCTGCAGCTTCATTGGAGTCCACCTGTGGTAAATTCAGTTGACTGGACATGTTTTGGAAAGGCACACACCTGTCTATAGAAGGTCCCACAGTTGACAGTTCATGTCAGAGCACAAACCAAGCATGAAGTCAAAGGAATTGTCTGTAGACCTCCGGGACAGGATTGTCTCGAGGCACAAATCTGGGGAAGGTTACAGAAAAATGTCTGCTGCTTTGAAGGTCCCAATGAGCACAGTGGCCTCCATCATCTGTAAGTGGAAGAAGTTCAAAACCACCAGGACTCTTCCTAGAGCTGGCCGGCCATCTAAACTGAGCGATCGGGGGAGTAGGGCCTTAGTCAGGGAGGTGACCAAGAACCTGATGGTCACTGTCAGAGCTCCAGAGGTCCTCTGTGGAGAGAGGAGAACCTTCCAGAAGGACAACCATCTCTGCAGCAATCCACCAATCAGGCCTGTATGGTAGAGTGGCAAGACGGAAGCCACTCCTTAGTAAAAGGCACATGGCAGCCCACCTGGAGTTTGACAAAAGACACCTGAAGGACTCTCAGACCATGAGAAACACAATTCTCTGGTCTGATGAGACAAAGATTGAACTCTTTGGTGTGAATGCCAGGCGTCACGTTTGGAGGAAACCAGACACCGCTCATCACCAGGCCAATACCATCGCTACAGTGAAGCATGGTGGTGGCAGCATCATGCTGTGGGGATGGAACTGGGAGACTAGTCAGGATAAAGGGAAAGATGACTGCAGCAATGTACAGAGATATCCTGGATGAAAACCTACTCTAGAGCGCTCTTGACCTCAGACTGGGGCGACGGTTCATCTTTCAGCAGGACAACGACCCTAAGGACACAGCCAAGATATCAAAGGAGTGGCTTCAGGACAACTCTGTGAATGTCCTTGAGTGGCCCAGACTTGAATCCGACTGAACATCTCTGGAGAGATCTTAAAATGGCTGTGCACCGACGCTTCCCATCCAACCTGATGGAGCTTGAGAGGTGCTGCAAAGAGGAATGGGCGAAACTGGCCAAGGATAGGTGTGCCAGGCTTGTGGCATCATATTCAAAAAGACTTAAGGCTGGAATTGCTGCCAAAGGTGCATCGACAAAGTATTGAGCAAAGGCTGTGAATACTTATGGACATGTGATTTCTCCGTTATTTTATTTTTAATAAATTTGCAAAAACCTCAAGTAAACTTTTTTCACGTTATCGTTATGGGGTGTTGTGTGTAGAATTCTGAGGAAAAAAATGAATTTAATTCATTTTGGAATAAGGCTGTAACATAACAAAATGTAGAAAAAGTGATGCGCTGTGAATACTTTCCGGATGAACTGTATATCCATAATGGCTAACATGATACAACACCCTGCGCTGCTGCTTCTTTCGGCTGCTCCCGTTAGGGGTTCCCACAGTGGATCACCTTCAAGAGGAGACTGCTGGAGAGATTACATCTCTCAGCTTGTCTTGGAACGCCACAGTATCCCCACCCCTCCCACCAATCCCAGAAGAGTTGGAGAAGGTGACATGGAAAAGGGATGGATGTCTGGGCTTCATTTGCTTAGGCTGCTGCCTCTGTGAACTGTCAGAGAATGAATGAATGGATGGATACAATATACTTCACTGTTGATGTCGTTTTAGTGTGGCAAATGAATGAATGGCCATGATAGTGACGAAGTAATTTGGATTTGAAAAATACCAAACTTCTTCAAGCCAAACCATTCAATTTTGGTTTTGTCAGACCCAAGAGTTTTTGTTTTTTGCTGTCTTTTTAGTCCTTTTGGCAAACTCTTAAGTGACTTCATGTGTCATCTAGTCACTTTAGATTTCTGGAATGTTTTGTTTGTGGTTGTCCATCTAGAAGTTTCTCCCATCTCCATGCAGGTTCTCTGGAACTCAGCCATCAAATTCTCGGCCCCCTCTCTTACTAAGGGGCCTTCTCCCCTAATTGCTCAGGTATATTATTGTAAAACTAAGAATTCCGAGTATTTCTACGCACAGAATGAGAATTGAAAGATGGGAGTCGGGTAAAACTGAAAACTTGGAGCCATAGTGGGAATCTCCAGTCAATTCCTCTAGAAGTGGCCACTGCCTTGGTGCTCCTTCAAAAATCAAGCAGTCCTATTCTCACAGGTTCAGGCTGACACGGCTAAGGTGATGCGTTCTCCAGTTTACTCCATTCATTGTCTGTCCAGAGTTTAGCAAAAGCCAGCACTGCTTATCGGAGCTGCTTCAAGAAATTGTGCCTCAAAGCAGGTGCGTGGTGGAGTCCTCATTATTAATTGAGGAAAGATTGTGTTTCATAAGCTGGAAGATCTCCATAGGGTGGCACACCAGATGCAGCTGAGCCTTGAGCTGAGTGTGTTCGAGTAATGTCGACATCAGAGAGCGGAGTGAGTCTCATCCATTACAATTTATTGCATTTTATATTTGACTTTCTGGTCGGTTTCGCTTTAGAGGGTGACTTCAGTGGGTCAGTTTTGTCAGTTGATGGTAGTTACTGTAGCAGGTTGGTTGGGCTCCCGATGCCAAAGGGATTTTCAAAATGGGTTAATTTATCGAATTGATCAGACATTATTTTTCCATTTGCATCATAGAGGTCTTGAGTCGGTACTAAAATTTCAGCTTTGGTGTTGGTACCAGCTTTTGGACTTCAGTAGCCAAACAAATAATGGATAACTCCAAAATTTTCCTGTCTTGCTTAAGCCTCCTGGCTGCACAGCCCTTTCTGTTCTGAGACACTCCACACCGCTTGCCTTTTAAAATCCCGATCACGTCAAAGCAACGGGTAAATTGGAATGGGGGTTGCTACTTTGGTAGAGGGAGTCTTTTACTTGGATTGGCTAGCCCAGCACTGAGTCCGCTGTGGAATGGCCAATAGGGGGAGGCAGCTTGATGGCCGAGGTCTCCAGGACTCTGAACCAGTCAGAATCCTATTATATGATATCGTCTACTGTTGAATTCTGCTCTGACTTGTACTATTTCTATTGCACTATTATATTGTATTGAGGTTTACTTGTGTTCTGTTCTGTGTATTGTGTTGTATTGACCCCCTTCTCTTTGACACCCACTGCACGCCCAACCTACCTGGAAAGGGGTCTCTCTCTTTGAACTGCCTTTCCTGAGGTTTCTTCCATTTTGTTCCCCTACAAGGGTTTTTTTTTTTTTTGTCTGCTTAGAGAGTCAAGGCTGGCGGCTGTCAAAAGGCAGGGCCTGTTAACACCCATTGCAGCACTTCTTGTGTGATTTTGGGTTATACAAAAATAATTTGTATTGTACTTCAAGGTTGCTTTATTTTGTTCTGTTTACACAAGCAAACATGAAATTTGCCTGCTCAGTTGCATCTAATAACAAGACCGAAAGGAAAGAAATGAAACAAATCGAGACAGTTTGATTGTGCATATTTACACAAAAATGGTTCCAGGATGGATATCAAACTGTAATCATTTTCTCTGGTATTCCTTATTAAAAAGTCGTATGGCACGAGGAAGAAAGGAATTTCTGGGGCGATTTGTGTGGCTTTTCAAAGCGACTCTCCTTCCTGGTTTGTTGAAGTTCACTTCTCCATGTAGTGGATGTGTGTCGTCAGTCGATGCCCAGTCTCTTTAGCGTTGTCCACTTGCCAGATCATCTCCATCAGCCCCAATAACTTTAGCTGCATACTTAGTAATCTGCTGGAGCTTATTTTTTTTTTTATTTTGATTTGTCAGACCACTAAAGCAGGCAATGAATCAGAAAGTGATGACAGACTGAATCAGACTGCGATTAAAGGGCAACATGAGGTCTTTGTCTACTTGAAATAGTTTGAGATTACAGGGTAGAAATAAGCACTGATTGCATTTGGAGGAAATTTTTTTTGTATTTACATTCCAGTTAAGATTGCTTTATGGTTAGTTCGTAAGTATTTATATTCATTCAATATTTCTACCTCCTGCCCCAAAACAACAATGGATGAACATACATGCATACATCCATCCTCCAACCCGCTATATCCTAACACAGGATCACGGGGGTCTGCTGGAGCCAATCCCAGCCAACACAGGGCACAAGGGCACACACACACACCCCAAGCACACACCAGGGACAATTTAGGACTGCCGTTGCACCTCACCTGCATGGCTTTGGACTGTGGGAGGAAACCCACACAGACACGGGGAGAACAAGCAAACTCCACGCAGGGAGGACCCAAGAAGCGAACCCTTAAGGGTCTCAAAACTGTGAGGCAGCAGCACTACCACTGCGGCACCAGCCGATCTTGGTGAACATACAGATTTCTTAAATTCAAATATCACTTATTTGGTCTTTTTTACATTTAGAGTCAGAAAGCTTTTATGACACCTGTTTACCATACCATCCACTTGATTTATATAGGGGCTTTCATCCTCCCCAGATATTTCAGCCATCATTAACTTCGATATATAAAATGTTGTGCAACAAATGTGATAGGTGTGTGTGTGTGTATGTGTGTATATATATATATATATATATTTGCCATGTGATTAACTGGCGCCCTGTCCAGGGCTTGTTCCTGCCTTGTGCCCCATCCTAGTTGGGATGGGCTCCAGCACACTCTGGCAACAAAAACAACATTTATTTCTACAGCACATTTTCATACGGATAACGTAGCTCAAAGTGCTTTGCATGATGAAGAAAGATAAAAAAAGACAAAGTAAGAATTCAAATAAGAAAACACTAATTAACATAGAATAAAAGTAAGGTCCGATGGCCAGGGAGGACAGAAAAAAAAACTCCAGAGGGCTGGAGAAAAAAATAAAATCTGCCGGTTTTCCAGACCATGAGACCACCCATGATCAGTCCTCATTGTATTCAGGGTTCTCATGGAAGGACTCGATGATGACGGTCACGTGGACTTCTGGCCTTTAATCCATCAATGTAAGGACATCACGGTGCTTTGATCAGGTGGTGGTGGTGCAGGTCGCCACCACAGAAAACTGGAAAACGAGCAGAAGAGAGAGTAGGGGTTAATACGGATTATGGAGCCACCATGAATAGTAATGATAATTAATTGAATATACAGAGCATCAGGATTAAACTAAAGGAAGTTATGAGAAAGCCATGTTAAAGTAATGTGTTGTTCGCGGTTTATTAAAGTGCTCCACCGTATCAGCCTGGTGAATTCCTATTGGGAGGCTATTCCAGATTTTAGGTGCATAAGACCAAAAGGCAGCCCACCTCACCACTTCTTTTAAGTTTAGCTCTTGGAATTCTAAGCAGACCCTCATTTGAAGATCTAAGGTTGCGATTTGGAGTGTAAGGTGTCAGACATTCTGAAATATAAGATGGAGCAGATTATTGAAGGAAATTGTAAACCATAAGCAGGATTTTAAAGTCTATTCTGAATGACACAGGTAACCAGTGTAGTGACATCAGGACTGGTGTGATGGGCTCGGATTTTCTTTTCCTATTTGAGATTCTAGCAGCTGCATTCTGCACTCGTTGCAGTCGATTGATTGTCTTTTTTTTTGGTGGTCCTGAGAGGAGTGCGTTACAGTAATCTAGTCGACTGAAAACAAAAGTGTGAACTCGTTTTTCAGCATCTTTCAATGATATTAGAGGTCTAACTTTTACTATATTTCTTAAGTGAAAAAATGCTGTCCTAGTAATCTGATTAACTCTTTTAGGGCTAATTTTTTTTTTGGTTCTTATCTCCCAGGGCTGAATATTTTTCCAAAAACTAACATTTTTTAAAATAGAACACAAAGCAATTGTTTAACATATCAAATCAACAAAAAATATTTACTTTTGACAAATGTTCCTGTCTTGCATGTTGTATGAGCCTGCATACTCTATGATTTCACATACATATCACATACATTTTACACAGCAAAGTCTGATGTTGCTCAAAGCAGCCAATTTCAGTCATTGCCACATTGCACTGCTTACAATACGTGTTGCTTTGGTGCCGAATTTTCAATTGTCTGTTGCTGCACTTTCTCACATACATTGTTAGTGTGTACTGTAAAGAGACAAGTCACCCTTTTGCCATTGTGCCATTCCACTGCCACCAAGTTTTCTGCCCGCATGAAAACCGTATTGTCACCTCTTTTCATCTTCTGAAACTTTATGAACTTTATGAACGGCATTATAGCCTGGCTCACCCCATGGGATTTGCTTCTGTTTATTACAAAAGTGAACAAAACTTTGCAGCAGCAGCACGTACCTATCACCATGCTGCATAACCTGTCCAAAGCCACCAGGGGACAAAGCACGTTTGGACCAATGCTCCCTGAAGTTATATCACCAGTTCTGTCCCATCTCTATTTGTAATACCACAGCACGCTTCATCTCGTCTTTTGTTGTGGGTTTACACTTTGAAAAACGAGAATGCGATGCAAATGCAGCCCGTGATTCAAAAAATTTCTCTGCCTACCTGTTTATCTCGTCTGACGGTAGCTGAAAAGCAGCATCAGGACAGAGCAGCCTGAAGTACAGCAGCTGGTGATCTGTCGTGTCCAACAGCAAGCCACGCCATCTTGTGAAGTCCAGAAGCCAGATCGGCTCTCAACGGATCAATGTCTGTGTATATATCCCACGCGAACCTTGCTGTAGATGCATCGGCTGCGCAAAGCGCTCAACTGGCAGCAGATCTGCTGGCGCGGCATCGGCTGGTGTTTGATCAGCTGATGCCGGCTCCTCACTCTCTTGCTCGATCTCCTGATCACTGTCAATAAAATCCGATTCTGAAAAATCAGAGTCCAACTCTGCGATAATGCGCCAAACATTGTCTGCCGAGTGTTTTCTTTTCTGCACTCACTTCGCTCCCTTGTCACATGTCGATGCCATCTTGCCATTGTTTACATTTCGCAACTCACGCACACGCTAGGATTAGTTGGAGTCAACGAGTCTGGAATTCCTCCAAGCACAGAGTGAATGTCTGTGACGTGACAGTGAGATTTGCCGCCATTAACAGCTCATTATCGCCCTCTATCCCTGGATGTCGACTTTAGTCGACATTCGCCCTCAACCCCTCCTGTCGACAAAAGTCGACATCCGTCCTAAAAGAGTTAATATGCGATTTAAAATTCAGGTCAGAGTCAATAGTTACCCCTAAATTAACTCTGTCTTGACTTTTAATCCTAGTGCATCAAGTTTATTTCTAATAGCCTCATTATATCCATTATTGCCAATCACTAAAAGTTCAGTTTTCTCTTTGTTTAGTTTGAGAAAATTACTACTCATCCATTTAGAAACACAAGTATGACATTGTGTAAGTGAATTAACAGACGTGGTTTAGAAAATGAATGACTGACCAAACTTCTTCTTCTTTCGGCTGCTCCCGTTAAGGGTTGCCACAGCGGATCATCTTCTTCCATATCTTTCTGTCCTCGTCATCCTGCTCTGTCACGCCCATCACCTGCATGTCCCCTCTCGCCACATCCATAAACCTTCACTTAGGCCTTCCTCTCCTCCTCTTGCCTGGCAGCTCTATCCTTGGCATCCTTCTCTCATTATACCCAGCATGCATCTCTCCTCTGCACATGTCCAAACCAACACAATCTCGCCTCTCTGACTTTGTCTCCTCTAAAACGGCTAAAAGAAATTTTCTTCAAAATCCTTGGTAGGGATGGTGTGTTCAGTTAACCTCCTTAGCATTACGTTTACCCCTAGAAAACCGAACCCAAAGCTTTTAATTTTTTTTCTTCAGCAAAAAAAAAAATTTATTTCCCGTAACAGAACATGTAAATACCCAAACATCATCGTAAGATACAGCAGGAAATGAATGTTGAATGTCTCCACTACTGCAGATTTAGCACACAGTTTTGAAACGGCCTGACATCGCAGTCGGAGGCTGTACAGCATATGTTTTTCTCTGAACACTTTACTAATATTTGTACTGCTTTTTTGCGCATAAGAGGCGAGAATGTCACTGCCTGATTTGCATAATCAACACACCTGTTTTGTTATCCTAGGCTATCACAGCACCAGGCTTAGTGACGTCCACATTTCCTCGACACAAACCTTGTCAGTTGCCGCTTTGTGAGCAGTGCTTAGGGGGCTGACATCTTTCTTGCCCTTACACTTGATTGCAGTCATTTTGCCTTTTTTTGCTGTGCAGATACTACAGTGGTGTGAAAAACTATTTGCCCCCTTCCTGATTTCTTATTCTTTTGCATGTTTGTCACACAAAATGTTTCTGATCATCAAACACATTTAACCATTAGTCAAATATAACACAAGTAAACTGCAGTTTTTAAATGATGGTTTTTATTATTTAGGGAGAAAAAAAATCCAAACCTACATGGCCCTGTGTGAAAAGTAATTGCCCCCTTGTTCAAAAATCACCTAACTGTGGTGTATCACACCTGAGTTCAATTTCCTGATTACTGCCACACCTGTTTCAATCAAGAAATCACTTCAATAGAAGCTGCCTGACACAGAGAAGTAGACCAAAAGCACCTCAAAAGCTAGACATCATGCCAAGATCCAAAGAAATTCAGGAACAAATGAGAACAGAAGTAATTGAGATCTATCAGTCTGGTAAAGGTTATAAAGCCATTTCTAAAGCTTTGGGACTCCAGTGAACCACAGTGAGAGCCATTATCCACAAATGGCAAAAACATGGAACAGTGGTGAACCTTCCCAGGAGTGGCCGGCCGACCAAAATTACCCCAAGAGCGCAGAGACGACTCATCCGAGAGGTCACAAAAGACCCCAGGACAACGTCTAAAGAACTGCAGGCCTCATTTGCCTCAATTAAGGTCAGTGTTCACGACTCCACCATAAGAAAGAGACTGGCCAGAAATGGCCTGCATGGCAGATTTCCAAGATGCAAACCACTGTTAAGCAAAAAGACCATTAGGGCTCGTCTCAGTTTTGCTAAGAAACATCTCAATGATTGCCAAGACTTTTGGGAAAATACCTTGTGGACTGATGAGACAAAAGTTGAACTTTGTGGAAGGCAAATGTCCCGTGACATCTGGCGTAAAAGGAACACAGCATTTCAGAAAGAGAACATCATACCAACAGTAAAATATGGTGGTGGTAGTGTGATGGTCTGGGGTTGTTTTGCTGCTTCAAGACCTGGAAGGCTTGCTGTGATAGATGGAACCATGAATTATACTGTCTACCAAAAAATCCTGACGGAGAATGTCCGGCCATCTGTTCGTCAACTCAAGCTGAAGCGATCTTGGGTGCTGCAACAGGACAATGACCCAAAACACAGCAGCAAATCCATCTCTGAATGGCTGAAGAAAAACAAAATGAAGACTTTGGAGTGGCCTAGTCAAAGTCCTGACCTGAATCCAATTGAGATGCTATGGCAGGACCTTAAAAAGGCGGTTCATGCTAGAAAACCCTCAAATAAAGCTGAATTACAACAATTCTGCAAAGATGAGTGGGCCAAAATTCCTCCAGAGCGCTGGAAAAGACTCATTGCAAGTTATCGCAAACGCTTGATTGCAGTTATTGCTGCTAAGGGTGGCCCAACCAGTTATTAGGTTCAGGGGGCAATTACTTTTTCACACAGGGCCATGGAGGTTTGGATTTTTTCTCCTTAAATAATAAAAACCATCATTTAAAAACTGCATTTTGTGTTTACTTGTGTTATATTTGACTAATGGTTAAATGTGTTTGATGATCAGAAACATTTTGTGTGACAAACATGCAAAAGAATAAGAAATCAGGAAGGGGGCAAATAGTTTTTCACACCACTGTATGTCGCATCTCACAACTTCTAGTCTTTATGTATGTCAGACTTGGCAACTGCAGCTCCTCATCAGGTCGCATGTGAAATTTACCAACTGCATGCTGACCTTCGGGACAGTCGTGTTTTCCCCATTTTGTGGTGGCCAATAGTGTGCTGCCTGACGAAACAAGTGCTGTACGCCGTATGAACATGTGGCAACTTCAATGGTAATTTCTTCCTCTTTTTTCCCCCCACATTCTGTTGTGTTATGTAAAACACGACACATCAGACAGACGCGCTTCTCTTCAGTTTGTGAGGTCCAAAATGCTTGTGTTCCTTATACCTTGATAGTAAATTACAGTTTATGTATTGTACTTCCAGATGAGCATTCATTGGTTGTCAGATGTCACGTATAAAGATTATATCATTGTGACCAAAGACCAAATCAGCTCTTATTTTTCTCTAGGGTGGCGTGGTGGCTCTGAGGCGAGGGATCTGCACTGGTAATCAGAAGGTTGCTATTTCAAATCCCGTAAACGCCAGGAGTGACCCTACTCCATTGGACCTTTAACCTGCAATTGCTCCCTCTTGGGTATGACGTTAATCGGCATCCAGCCCTCCAATCTGCAGGGAAAAACCTGGGGTTTGGTGGCAGAATTGGCACTCCAGCCAACATAACAAACCTCCCACTGTTCCATTCCATCTGAACTAGTGTGGCACTGAGGTGTCACCCATCGCATGGCTGCACTCTGGTCCTAATCTGGGGATCCTGAGTTGGTTTGTCATGGGGCATGCTCCTTACCTCGGGGTGTCTTTACTCAAATTTCGGCAAGATGGTGTGGTGGTGTGGCTTAACAAGTGAGGCTTTGGCATACTATGCCAGGCAATGTGAGTTCATGTCCCATCTGGGGTGTCTTTGCTCAGATTTAGACAGGCATTGTGGTGTTGAAGCATCATGAGGACAGCTTAGGCTTCGTAAGATGTGGTTTTGTGTTCTGCATGGGTGGCCTTTCCTCAAATTAAGTCAACCAGTGTGGTGTACTGGTCAAGCTGCTGCACTTGCTGGTTCAGTTCCTCCTTTTGACTTGCTGTGACCCTGAGCGAGTCGCTTTACCTGCCTGTGCTCCCCTCTGAGAGCATTTGTCTCTTATTCTACTCTTGTCCCTACAGATTTTATTTATTATTTATTATTTTTTCTCCAGCCGTCTGGAGTTTTTTTGTTTTTTCTGTCCCCCCTGGCCATTGAACCTTACTCTTATTCGATGTTAATGTTGATTTATTTTGTTTTATAATTATGTCTTTCATTTTTCTATTCTTTAATATGTAAAGCACTTTGAGCTACTGTTTCTATGAAAATGTGCTATATAAATGTTGTTGTTGTTGTTGTAGTTTGCTGTGCATAAAAAGTTTCTGTCAAATATACACTAACAGTAGGGAGCCGCCATTCTGCAGCATTTTATCAGTACAGACTCTGCATTTACAGTACGGGCAGACGAGGCGACCCCATCAAAGATGCGCATTTAGTCTGAGGCTGTGATGGAACCTAGCCCTTTAAACTTTTTATATATAGTGCCTTTCGGTAGTGAGTCTAACCCTATTGTGCTTCACGGTTGTTCAGTTGTAATTCTTTCCATTAGATACTTTATTAATCCCAAGGGGAAATTCACATAATCCAGCAGCAACATACTTATAAAAAACAATATTAAATTAAAGAGTAATAAAAATGCATGTAAAAACAGACAATAACTTTGAATAATGTTAGTGTTTACCCCCCCGGGTGGAATTGAAGAGTCGCATAGTGTGGGGTCTCCTCAGTCTGTCAGTGGAGCAGGATGGTGACAGCAGTCTGTCGCTGAAGCTGCTCCTTTCTCTGGAGATGATCCTGTTCAGTGGATGCAGTGGATTCTCCATGATTGACAGGAGTCTGCTCAGCGCCCGTCACTCTGCCATGGATGTCAAACTGTCCAGCTCCGTGCCTACAGTAGAGCCTGCCTTCCTCACCAGTTTGTCCCTCTTCTTTAGGCTGCCTCCCCAGCACACCACTGCGTAGAAGATGGCGCTTGCAACAACCGTCTGGTAGAACATCTGCAGCATCTTATTGCAGATGTTGAAGGACGCCAGCCTTCTAATGAAGTATAGTCGGCTCTGTCCTCTCTTACACAGAGCATCAGTATTGGCAGTCCTGTCCAATTTATCATCCAGCTGCACTGCCAGGTGTTTATAGGTCTGTACCCTCTGCACAGTCACCTCTGATGATCATGGGGTCCGTGAGGGACCTAAGCCTCCTAAAATCCACCACCATTTAGAAGTTGGAACTGAACCCGTGCTCTAACCTTTACCTTGGGTATCAAACTGGGATCCTGAGTTGATTTGTCATGTGGTGAGTTGAGGCAATGCGCTGCATCAGTGCCTGCTCCTAACCTCTCTCTCTCTCTCTACTATGCCACCAAGTCAACGGGCATTTCATGGCAGTTCAGTCGTACAGTGCCATATGCATCAGTTTTCCTTTGAAGTAAATCTCATGCAGTTCAGGTGAGTTACAGCACCTTTCACATAGGGCACTATCCATCACATGGTGCTTTACATAACAAACGAGACTTCATTTCAGGACTGACAGAAAATCTAAGAGCTTTCATTTCGCGTGTTGCTATTAATGGCTGAAGTGTCCATAAATAAGAACAACTGGACAGATCAGTGGGGTTAATGGGGAGTTTTAGAGAACATTGTGGGATCTTTAGGTTGAGGACCAATTGGAATGTGAGGGAGAAGAGAGGGGTGAGATTTTGTAAAGCCCACTGGTGGAAGGAGGGCCAAACCAAGAATAGGAGCCACCGATCTGAATAATCACTCACTGAGGGCCGTCAAGCCAGTGATGCACCGAAAAGATAATTCTTGGCTGAAGTCGAATTCATTTTTTTTTTGTGTCCATTTGTTTTTGCGTCATTGCATGGGTCTTAATTTAAATTACATTTGCATGCTTGGCTGACACCTTTATCCAATGCGACTTGCAACATTTGAAATCCAAATTTTGTTTGTTTTTCTAATTGGAACACAGGGAGGTGAAGTGACTTGCTCATGGTGACACAGTGTCAGTAGCAGAATTTGACTTCACAACCTCGGGGTTTGACGTTCAAAGCTTTATCTACTACGCCACATGGCAAGTTCTGTTTAATTTCACAAGAGCATTTCCAGAAGTGATTTGTTTAACAATTTGTTAAAAAAAAAAGTACATGTTTGGGGAATTGTAAGCTAGGTCTGTGTATTTGCAAGAATACAATACGTATCATAACACAGGGGTTACGATTCAATATATTGTGATATATTGCAATACTGTAATGAAGGTCTTCTTCTTTTAGCTGCTCCTGTTAGGGCTCGCCACAGCGGATCATCTTCTTCCATATCTTTCTATCCTCATCATCCTGCTCTGTTACACCCATCACCTGCATGTCCTCTCTCACCACATCCATAAACCTTCTCTTAGGCCTTCCTCTTTTTCTGTTCCCTAGCAGCTCTGTCCTTAGCATCCTTCTCCCAGTATACCCAGCATCTCTTCTCTGCACATGTCCAAACCAACGCCATCTCACATCCCTGACTTTGTCTCCAACTGCCCCACTTGAGCTGATCCTCTAATGTCCTCATTTCTAATCCTGTCCATCCTCATCACACCCAATGCACATCTTAGCATCTTTAACTCTGCCACCTCCAGCTCTGTCTCCTGTGCCACTGTCTCCAGCCCATATGACATAGCTGGTCTTACTACCGTCCTGTAGACCTTCCTTTTCACTCTTGCTGATACCCGTCTGTCACAAATTACTCCTGAAAGTCTTCTCCACCCTGCCTGCACTCTCTTCTTCACTTCTCTTCCACACTCCCCATTCCTCTGTACTGTTGATCCCAAGTATTTAAACTCATCCACCTTGGCCAACTCTACTCCCTCATCCTCACCATTCCACTGACCTCCCTCTCATTTACACACATGTATTCTGTCTTGGTGGTCCTACTGACCTTCATTCCTCTCCTCTCATATCTCCACCTCTCCAGGGTCTCCTCAACCTGCTCCCTACTATCGCTACAGATCACAATGTCATCAGTAAACATCACAGTCCACGGGGACTCCTGTCTGATCTCATCTGTCAGCCTGTTCATCACCATTGCAAATAAGTCGATCCCTGATGTAATCCCACCTCCGTCACTTCTACCGCAGACCTCACCACAGTCACACTCCCCTTGTTCATATCCTGTACAACTCTTACGTACTTCTTTGCCACTCCCGACTTCCTCATACAATACCACAGCTATTCTCAGGCACCCTGTCATATGCTTTCTTTCTCCAAATCCACAAAGATGCAATGCTACTCCTTCTGGCCTTCTCTAAACTTCTCCATCAACACCCTCAGAGCAAACATCACATCTGCGGTGCTCATTCTTGGCATGAAACCATCCTGCTGCTCACTAATCATCACCTCACTTCTTAACTGAGCTTTCACTACTCTTTCCCATAACTTCATTGCAGTACCGTAAGCAAGGTGATATATTAATTTTTTTTTAAATCTAATTTTAGGAAAACTATCATAGTATGAAGAACACACCACTATATGCATAAAATCTGAGTTAAAATAAAGTTTACTTTTTTATGCAATGAGAACAGTGGGATCTGCAACTGCATTCATCACAGTCCCTATAACTTCAGACATCATAGCAATACCTTTTGTGCATTCTGAGGAAAAAATTAACATGTTCCTATTTCACTAAAGAATCACTGTACTTTTTGATCCTGCTTTAAAGGTCCATAGTCAGCCACACTATGTTTCAAGTAGTTTATAAGAAAATAGATAGATAGATACTTTATTAATGCCAAGGGGAAATTCCCATACTCCAGCAGCAGCATACTGATAAAGAACAATATTAAATTAAAGAGTGATAACAATGCAGGTATAACAGACAGTAACTTTGTATAATGTTAACGTTTACCCCCCAGGTGGAATTGAAGAGTCTCATAGTGTGGGGTCTCCTCAGTCTGTCAGTGGAGCAGGACGGTGACAGCAGTCTGTCTCTGAAGCTGCTCCTCTGTCTGGAGATGATCCTGTTCAGTGGTTTCTCCATGATTGACAGGAGTCTGCTCAGTGCCCGTCGCTCTGCCACGGATGCCAAACTGTCCAGCTCTGTGCCTACAATAGAGCCTGCCTTCCTCACCATTTTGTCCAGGTGTGAGGCGTCTCTCTTCTTTATGCTGCCTCCCCAGCACACCACCGCGTAGAAGAGGGCGCTCACCACAACCATCTGGTAGAACATCTGCAGCATCTTATTGCAGATTTTGATGGACGCCAGCCTTCTAATGAAGTATAGTCGGCTCTGTCCTCTCTTGCACAGAGAATCACTATTGGCTGTCCAGTCCAGTTTATCAACCAGCTGCACTCCCAGGTATTTACAGGTCTGTACCATCTGCACAGTCACCTCTGATGATCACGGGGGTCCATGAGGGGTCTGGACCTCCTAAAATCCACCACCAGCTCCTTGGTTTTGCTGGTGTTCAGTTGTAGGTGGTTTGAGCCGCACCATTTAACAAAGTCCTTGATTAGGTTCCTATACTCCTCCTCCTGCCCACTCCTGATGCAACCCACCATAGCAGTGTCGTCAGTGAACTTTTGCACGTGGCAGGACTCCGAGTCATATTGGAAGTCTGATGTATGTTGACTGAACAGGACCAGAGAAAGTCCAGTCCCCTGCGGCGTCCTGTGCTGCTGACCACAATGTCAGACCTGCAGTTCCTGAGACGCACATACTGAGGTCTGTCTGTAAGATAGTCCATGATCCATGGCACCAGGAGTGAGTCTACTCCCATCTCTGTCAGCTTGTCCCTGAGGAGCAGAGGTTGGATGGTGTTGAAGGCGCTAGAGAAGTCCAGAAACAGAATTCTAAATTCATAATGCATAACATCATAGCACTGTAATCTTAACACCAGAATTAACATTTGTTTACAGTATTTCAGTAAAAAAAAAGTGCTTGTAGGATTCTTTAGGTTAACAAATTGAGAAAAAAAAAAAAATCAAACAGTGTTACATTTAAATTCAGACAGTATGTATATTAAATTCTGCCTTAAAGGTTCACATTCTATTGTATGTAGGGCCTTTTTTTTTTTAATTTTTCAATCTCTAAGTGGTTAATAAAAGAAAAAATCCAACATGATAACACTATATTTTCTGAAATCTTAAAAAAGTAACTACATCAAGTGTGCTCTCAGATTCGTTTCGTTCCCCAAACATTTGATTTTGGCATGGTGCAATTTGCAGACGGCATGGCTCATGTCAATCCCCTTAGCGCCTTCTTTATTGTGAAAGCCAAAATGAGCCCACCGTTCCACTTTGTACGCCGCGGGAGCCAGCCGGTCTAACTCCTCTGGATTCAGCCATCGGTTGTCGTGTTACTAGTCGGCTCGGTTTGTCACTGTACGATCCACGTTGTCTGCCAGATTCGCTCGCCTGAGTATTGAAAGCCTACATACATCAACCCTTATGCTATTTCCTGTCTCAATTTACGTTGTTACGTTAGCTGTTATCTTGCGATTAGGGATTTAAACATAAAATGAACTGTGTGCCTTGAATCTTTGAATGTAAACTAGTCATTAAAAGTCGATACTGTGTTTTTGAGAATCGATGCACATCAGAAAACATAATATTGCAATACTGAAGTGTATCGATATTTTTTTACACCCCTATTGTGAGCATATAATTGGACAACTTCACATGTGGATTATACGACACCAGTAATTTGAGGTTTTCATTGGTGTTTTAATTTGGTTTGCTGTTTGTTTAGTGTTGGTCAACATAGACACCCATTCTATCACAAAATGTTATCTCCATTCTGGAAGAGATCTTGAGATTAAACATTGTCTCCGTCCTCAGTATAAACTACATGGAGGTAAGCAACCGCTGTATCTTTTAGGTGGAGTATCCTCTTAACATGCACACGTACCGGTCCTGGTACATAACTACACTTGGACGACGTCACAGTCATGTGTGCATGCCCCTCTGTCATGCACCTCGACATACTACACATCAAATGAAACCTCAGCGTCTCGTCTTTCCGATGATATAAACCATTTTGACACACAACAACCACAGCACTGACACTAAATCCTTTTTTACAGAGAAGTAAATACTTTTAAGAGCTGACCTTTCCTACCTTTGACTACCTTTGAAGGCTCTCTGCAAGTCAAACATCAATATTTCCGAGCAATATTGATCTCATTCTGTCTGTAAGGCTCCAGGGAATATAATCCAGTAAAACAATTAGGTCCAAAACACACGATAGATCCTCAAAGGGACAAAAACTCCAGAAAACGTTTCTTAACTTGAGACTAGCTCCGACATTTTTTTTCATTTCTATTGTTCATATCAGACGTAATTTGTTTCTGTCAGCAATAACCATGCTAAAGCATGTTACACAGAAGTGTTAGCTTCTGATTGACACCTAAGTTGGCTAATTACGAGGGGTCTGGTGGGGTGACTGGCGCCTCGTATAGCCAACGAGTGTCACAGACAGCTGAACGATGACGCACAACTCCAAACCCTGGTAGAATCTACCAGTTTGATTGGACGCTGTGAGTGACACTCCAAACTTACAGCCAATGAGCAGCTGAGCACGCCGATATGTAACTTGCCATACCAACTTGTAAACAAAACCGATCGGAGCTACGCGAAGCTGGCATTTGTGCCAGTCTGCAGACTTGGTGCGTGGTTGTTTATTGTGATTTCACCAAGTTTTTTCGCATTTTAAATATGGATAAACGTACAGATAAACGTAAATACACTCTCGATGAAGTAGTAGAGGCATGTACGCGGCGTGACAGTGATCAATCGGACCAGGAGACGTCTGAGGCAGAGAGCGACATGTGACACGCCCTTGTGCTTTCTGCCTGCTAGGGATTGCTACAATCAGTGGCACATGGAAAAACGCTGAGCTGTGTTGTAACAGTTTGTAAAAAAATGTATATAGTTTGTGTGCATTTTATTAAAAAAAAAGTAAAAAATATAAATTTTTGGCCCATAAGACTTGTATTGACTATTTTTACATAGAAATGTGTATTTTTTTATTGTTTTTATTATTTTTATAACTAATAGAGTGACACTGTGTGTAGATATAGATTCCTTTAGGTGTAAGCTTTCAGTAGAGCCCTCATTGATATCTGTGGGTTGAAGCATTCAAAAGTTATTACACTTTTAACATACGTTCCAAAATGTGGATAATGGTCCCTCTAAAAGCCCTGGGCATGCCCACATAAAAACTGGTGTAAAAATGTCATTTTACAGGTATTCTTTTCAAATTTGAAATGTGAGTAGTCAACAAGTTATTCTGTTGGTACATAGTGTGTTTCTGTCCCCACCTACCTACTGCAGCTATAGAGGCCTTTATTTTCACAAAAAAACTTAGGCGAGAACAAAAAAAATCATTTTCATTTCTAATGTGCATAACTTTTGATCAGTCACACCTACAGTGATTCTGACTACTAAGGGTGAAACTAGAGAATGTTACCTTTACAAAGAGACCAAACATGTGTTTATACTCCAGATAGTTCAATAACAGCAATGATTCTAATTTGGAGAGGTCGAATTACAAGCGATTTAGCAAAAATGACCCCGCTTGATAAGGGGGTATTCCTCTAAGCTTAGTTTAGAGTGCATGAGGGTACGCCTACGCATAATCACTGCACAGTAACACACACTGCCCCCCCTCCATCACCCTGCATTGGATAGAAGCAGATTTAGAAAATGGATGGCTGCATCATTGTTTGTCTTTGTGGCCCTACAGTGGTGCTTGAAAGTTTGTGAGCCCTTTACAATTTTCTAGATTTCTGCAAAAATATGACCTAAAACATCATCAGATTTTCACTCAAGTCCTAAAAACAGATAAAGAGAAACCAGATAAACAAATGAGACAAAAATATTACACTTGGTCATTTATTTATTGAGGAAAATGATCGAATATTATTGTCTGCTTTTTTATTTATTTTTTTCATTTTTCATTTTTATTACTATTTAATTTTAATTTTTTTTTTGTATCAGTATACTGCTGCTGGATTATGTGAATTTCCCCTTGGGATTAATAAAGTTATCTATCTATCTATCTATCTATCTATCTATCTATCTATCTATCTATCTATCTATCTATCTATCTATCACATATTTGTGAGTGGCAAAAGTATGTGAACCTCACGGAGTAGCAGTTAGTGTGAAGGTGAAATTCGAGTCTGGTGTTTTCAATCAATGGGATGCCAATCAGGTGTGAGTGGGCACCCTGTGTTATTTAAAGAACAGGATCTTTCAAAGTCTGCTCTTCACAACACATGTCTGTGGAAGTGCATCATGGCACGAACAAAGGAGATTTCTGAGGACCTCACAAAAAGAGTTGTTGATGCTCATCAGGCTGGAAAAGGTTACCAAACTATTTGTAAAGAGTTTGGACTCCACCAGTCCACAGTCAGACAGATTGAGTACAAATGGAGGAAATTCAAGACCATCGTTACCCTCCTCAGAAGTGGTCGACCAACAAAGATCACTCCAAGAGCAAGGCACACGTGTAATAGTCGGCGAGGTCACAAAGGACCCCAGGGTGACTTTTAAGCACCTGAATGCCTCTCTCACATTGGCTAATGTTCATGTTCATGAGTCCACCATCAGGAGAACACTGAACAACAATGGTGTGCATGGCAGGGTTGCAAGGAGAAAGCCACTGCTCTCCAAAAAAAACATTGCTGCTCGTCTGCAGTTTGCTAAAGATCACGTGGACAAACCAGAAGGCTATTGGAAGAATGTTTCATGGACGGATGAGACCAAAATGGAACTTTTTGGTTTAAATGAAAAGTATTTTGTTTGGAGAAAGGAAAACACTGCATTCCAGCATAAGAACCTCATCCCATCTGTGAAACATGGCGGTGGTAGTATCATGGTTTGGGCCTGTTGTGCTGCATCTGGGTCAGGACGGCTTGCCTTCATTGATGGAACAATGAATTCTGAATTATATCAGAGAATTCTGATGGAAAATGTCAGGACATCTGTCCATGAACTGAATCTCAAGAGAAGGTGGGTCATGCAGCAAGACAACGACCTTAAGCACACAAGTCGTTCTACCAAAGAATGGTTAAAGAAGAATAAAGTGAATGTTTTGGAATGGCCAAGTCAAAATCCTGACCTTAATCCAATCGAAATGTTGTGGAAGGACCTGAAGAGAGCAGTTCATGTGAGGAAACCCACCAACATCCCAGAGTTGAAGCTGTTCTGTACGGAGGAATGGGATAAAACTCCTCCAAAACGATGTGCAGGAATGAGCAAAAGTTACCGGAAACGTTTAGTAAGGGGGGGTCACACCAGATACTGAAAGCAAAGGTTCACATACTTTTGCCACTCACAAATATGTAATATTTGATCACTAGCCAACCCGCGGCGTAGCATACGCCACATAATCAGGCCGCTTTTTAAATGATTTTAAGCACAGAGGAAAAAATAAACATTTGAAAAATCTGTAATTTAATAAACCACCAAGAAAAGTAACATTGCAACAATGCACGCTACGAACCAACATACAATTGTCCGTGACTGAAAACGAGGGCGCCCGCGCTTTCTCCTTCCAAAGCGAAGGACGGGTTGAACGGCGCTGTTCAGTACGCACTGCCCGCTTATGTGCCGCCCCAACTCCCTTCCTGAGTCGCTTTCGTCTGTGTACAGTCCACACGCACCTGTGAGTCACGTTGACTGTTAATTTTCCAAACACCGCCTCAGTCGGTTTCCACGTTGATTTTTCATTGTTCTTTGTGGTTTCGGCTGCTTTTTTTTTTATATATAATCCACCAAGTCACCCGACCATGGGGGTTTTACAAAGGGCAGGGACGTAATCATTTCGAGCGTATGACCCGCACGTACTGGGAATTTCTCGTTCGTGGGGAATAATTGGAAGCCACGTTCTCCATCACGAATGGGGTTCAACGGCTTACCCACGCCGAGTAGATACACGTTGATCCATTCAGTGTAGCGTGCGTGCAGTACCGGACATACAAGTGCATCACAGACCTGTTAATGCTCAATCTGACGTGGCTGAAAGCCACTTGTCCTTCTAAGAATTTGGACGCCGACCGCTGTTGGGTCGTGTAACTATTTAGCAGGCAGGAGTCTCGTTCGTTTTCGGAAATAACCAAGAACTGCCATGCACCACCACCCACAGAATCGAGAAAGAGCTATCAATCTGTCAATCCTGTCCGTGTCCGGGCCGGGTGAGGTTTCCTATGTTGAGTCAAATGAAGCGAAAGGCTCCACACCTGGTGGTGCCCTTCCGTCAATTCCTTTAAGTTTCAGCTTTGTAACCATACTCCCCCCTGAACCCAAAGACTTTGGTTACCCGGTTGGCTGCCCGGCAGGTCGTGGGAATGACGCCGCCGGATCGCCTGTTGCGGGGCCTGCATTGGTGAAGCAGGTGAGACGGTAATGAAACAGAGGCACAGGGCTTATTGGTTTTTAAAGACTGCTTCCTTTATTGGGTTTTAACCAATGCACGGAACGAACCAACACACAATCGTCCGTGCGGCGCTCAGGGTGGAACGGGAGGAGAGGAGAAGGACATCCACTCCGCTCCCTCCGTCATGCTAGTCTGCTGATTTCTCGTTCTGTATACACTGCCTGCTCATGTGCCCACCTCCGACTTGTCACTCGAGTCGTTGTCGTCTTTGTACAGTCCAGATGCACCTGTGACTCACGTAGACTTTTCATTGCTCTGTGCGGTTTTGGCTGCCTTTCTATATATAATCCACCAAGACACCCGACCACGGTGGGAGGGGGGTGTGTACAAAGTGCAGGAGTATCTAAGAAGACGCATGTTTGTCGCGGATGCAAATTACTGTATGTAGCGTGTAAAACAGTTTGCTATAGTGCACGCGGTCGTGTGTTGTAACCGAAAACTCGTTTTTTAAAGACTGCTTACTTCATTGTGTTTTAACCTCAGTTGTAAAGGAACGTTTTAAGGATCCCATGGGATACCCCTCGCAAACAGTTTTACACGCCGCATATGGCGATTCACCTCCGCGAGAAACATGCCTCTATTAACAGTCAACGTGGGTCGGAGCTGCATGTGACCTCTACGACAGACGAATATAAATGACGCCGGTTTTTCTGTGTCGTCGCGTCCGAGTTGGTGGGCGTGGCCCTGTGAATTGTCGTCGTATCCAATGGTCTTGGAGTTGGTGGGCGTGGCTCCTTCCTGCGTGCGCCATAGGGGTCTCACTTGTCGGGCTTAGTGAATCCACGCCCCTTCCGGCGTGCTTTCCATGGTTGTCTTGCCTTAGTGAATTATATATATAGATTTTCCTTAATAAATAAATGACCAAGTATAATATTTTTGTCTCCTTTGTTTAACTGTGGAAAAAAAAAAAAAAGTGAAAATCTGATGATGTTTTAGTTTATATTTATGCAGAAATATAGAAAATTCTAAAGGGTTCACAAACATTCAAGCACAACGGTATGAAGAGACCCTGTACTGAAGGACTGGCAGCAGCTTGTATTTGGTTGAAAGTGTTACGAAAATTGTGACCAGCCAATTTTTAAACCAGTTGTGTGGTTTTTTTTTTGGCTGAGTGACAAAGATGGTTGTCAAAAATCTGAATAATCATTAACATGTCAATCATTTTTCTTTTCTT
This sequence comes from Polypterus senegalus, assembly GCF_016835505.1. NCBI lineage: Eukaryota > Metazoa > Chordata > Cladistia > Polypteriformes > Polypteridae > Polypterus > Polypterus senegalus. The sequence continues at coordinate 334,905,471 of NC_053154.1, forward strand.
TTCAAGTTTCGTAACCAGTATGACAACGATGTCACAGTTTGGAGCCCTCAGGTAAGTTTCTTATTTTTATTGTATGATGTTTTTTTACCGTCTCATTCCACAAACAATTCCAGGAAGCTGTAAATTACTTTGCCAGTTTATTCCTTGTACCCATCTTGCACTGGCATAGGAACATAAGATATTTTGTTTTCAACAACAACAAGCCATTCAGCCCGACAAAAGTCACCAGTCTAATTCACTTAGTTCCTCCAAAAGAACATCAATGCGAATTTTAAATGTTCCTAAAGCCCCAACTGTCCACAACACTACTTGTTAACTTATTCCACATGTCTGTGGTTCTCTGGGTGAAGAAAAATAACACTTGTGCAAAATTTACAGTTTACAAATCCCTGTGTTCTGTCTCAATTTACTTAGTATTTCCTTTCATAATTTTAATCATGTTACCTCTTTTTTTTTTTCCATCAACTGAGAAGGTTCAAAATTCTTTAATCTTTTCTCGTTACTCATCCTCTGCAGTACTGAATTCAGGCTCGTTGCTCTTCTCTGGACCTTCTCTAGTACTGTTGTGTTTCCTTTTTGTAGCTTGGAGACCAAAACTGCACACAGGACTCCAGATGAGGCCTCACCAGTGTGTTATAAAGCTTTGAGTTGTACTCCATATGTTAAGGTACCATCCTTCTATATAAAAGCGGTCGGGATTGTCCTTCCGTCCCGTGAGTGCTATGCAGGCACGGAGTTTCACACACCCCGTCCATTTTGCAATGCACAATGGGATTTGTAGTTTCGTTTTTCCAGGTAAAAGATGATTTTCTACTCCAGACTGTGCGATTTCTTCTTCTTCTTTCTTACTATATTAAAGCGGTTGGGATTGTCCTTCCGTCCCGTGAGTGGAAAGCGTAGCAGTATTCCGCTTATCACAGACTTACTACTTGCGGCTTGAGGTACGAAGCGACGCGATGTGAGCAGAGTTCTGGTGCTCCCATCGTTCCCTTGCTTTTTGTGCGCGATGCGCTGGAAAAATAGACAAAATTATGTCTCTGGAAATAATTAATGTTGATGGAGTACAAATGTCTCACCGCGTAGTAAATATCAGGGGGGTTCAAAAGGGCGACCTCAATATAGAAAAAAAGTTTAAATTTCATCACAAAAATAACAGAAACTACGAGCATTAAAGTAATACCGCTCAAATGCAATATAACCAAATTAATGAGTTTGTATAAAATATCAAATTGATCTACACATTGAATTGCCTTAAGAAGTGGTCAACTTAAAAGTCGGTCTCCTTAAAAGGCGGGTCAGCCTAGTATAACCTAACAGTTGTGGAACGAGTCCCGGACACAGACAGGCAGACATGTTGTAAATCCACCCCCACACGTTTATTTACAATATATACAGTGCATCCAGAAAGTATTCCCAGCGCATCACTTTTTCCACATTTTGTTATGTTACAGCCTTATTCCAAAATGGATTAAATTCATTTTTTTCCTCAGAATTCCACACACAACACCCCATAATGACAACATGAAAAAAGTTCACTTCAGATTTTTGCAAATTTATTAAAGATAAAAAAACTGAGAAATCCCATGTCCATAAGTATTCACAGCCTTTGCTCAATACTTTATCGATGCACCTTTGGCAGCAATTCCAGCCTCAAGTCTTTTTGAATCTGATGCCACAAGCTTGACACACCTATCCTTGGCCAGTTTCGCCCATTCCTCTTTGTAGCACCTCTCAAGCTCCATCAGGTTGGATGGGAAGCATTGGTGCACAGCCATTTTAAGATCTCTCCAGCGATGTTGAATCGGATTCAAGTCTGGGCCACTCAAGGACATTCACAGAGTTGTCCTGAAGCCACTCCTTTGATATCTTGGCCGTGTGCTTAGGGTCATTGTCCTGCTGAAAGATGAACCGTCGCCCCAGTCTGAGGTCAAGAGCGCTCTGGAGCAGGTTTTCATCCAGGATGTCTCTGTACATTGCTGCAGTCATCTTTCTCTTTATCCTGACTAGTCTTCCAGTTCCTGCTCCCCACAGCATGATGCTGCCACCACCATGCTTCACTGTAGGGGTGGTATTGGCCTGGTTATCAGCGGTGCCTGGTTTCCTCCAAACGTGACGCCTGGCATTCACACCAAAGAGTTCAATCTTTGTCTCATCAGACCAGAGAATTTTGTTGCTCATGGTCTGAGAGTCCTTCAGGTGCCTTTTGGCAAACTCCAGGTGGGCTGCCATGTGCCTTTTACTAAGGAGTGGCTTCTGTCTGGCCACTGTACAATACAGGCCTGATTGGTGGATTGCTGCAGAGATGGTTGTCCTTCTGGATGGTTCTCCTCTCTCCACAGAGGACCTCTGGAGCTCTGACAGAGTGACCATCAGGTTCTTAGTCACCTCCCTGACTAAGGCTCTTCTCCCCCGATCGCTCAGTTTAGATGGCCGGCCAGCTCTAGGAAGAATCCTGGTGGTTTCGAACTTCTTCCACTTATGGAAGATAGTGTCCTCTGTGCTCCTTGGGACCTTCAAAGCAGCAGACATTTATCTGTAACCTTCTCCAGATTTGTGCCTCGAGACAATCCTGTCTTGGAGGTCTACAGACAATTTTGACTTCATGCTTGGTTTGTGCCCTGACATGAACTGTCAACTGTGGGACCTTCTATAGACAGGTGTGTGCCTTTCCAAAGCATGTCCAGTCAACTGAATTTACCACAGGTGGACTCCAATTAAACATCTCAAGGATGATCAGGGGAAACAGGATGCACCTGAGCTCAATTTGGAGCTTCATGGCAAAGGATGTGAATACTTATGTACATGTGCTTTCTCAGTTTTTTTTATTTTTAATAAATTTCCAAAAACCTCAAGTAAACTTTTATCACGTTGTCATTATGGGGTGTTGTGTGTAGAATTCTGAGGATAAAAATTTAATCCATTTTGGAATAAGGCTGTAACATAACAAAATGTGGAAAAAGTGATGCGCTGTGAATACTTTCAGGATGCACTGTACAAAGTCAACAGTGCACACAAAACCCCACAAGTCCCCAAAGTCCAGGCCTCTCACACACTGCCTTTCCACTTCTTCAGACCGCCTCCACTCTCGTCTCCTGCCTAGTCCTCCTTCCACCCGACTCCAGCCTCGAATGAAGGGAGGCGGCCCCTTTTTTCCACACCCGGATGTGCTCCAGGTGCTTCCCAGCAATCTCCCGCCGACACATCCCAGTGTTGTGGAAGTGCCAGCTGTACCCCCGGAAGCACTCCGGGTGCCCCTGCTTCTCTTATCCCCAGCACTTCCTGGTGTGGCGGAAGTGCTTAGGTCCAGGGCTCCCAAGGCATTAGGGCACCCCCTGTCGGTGACCACGGTCTCCTACAGGGTTGAGCTTCCAAACTCTGCACCAGTGGCCCCCAGTGCAACCAGGGCGGTCGCCCCCTTGTGGTCTGGAGGAGGCATAAGCCCTCCTCCTGTCCTCCTGGGCATCCCGGCTGGGTACCACCCCCAGCCGTCCGCCACACAGTCCATTAGCCTCCCTAATGGCTTTTGTATACTGACGAGAGGTTGATAGGGAAACGTCCACTACGATTCCTAAATCCTTCTCAAAAGCAGACCTCCCATTGTGTATTCAAATCTACCATTTTTATATCTTATGTGTAATACTTGTACTTTACATTTACTTACTTTACTCAATACATAAAAAAGGTTTTTTCATAAAAATAATATTCAATAAACAAAAATTGCAATACGGAATTTTTATTACCATAAGCTGGAGAGTTACCAAAACAAAAATGTATACCCCATCTAACATGCACTGGTCACTGGGAAGAAACCATTACAATAAGGTTACACCATTACATGCTGATAGATCGATAGCAATCACAAATGGATCCAGTTGACTCTAAATGTTGTCTTAACTGCATAAACCTGAAATAACCTGTTTTTAACAATCCATAGAAGACTGTTATACAATCAGTAACTGAATGTAAATGTCTCAACCAGATCCTTCACAGAAACAGTTTAACAAAGTGCTGGGATAGCAGTTGGGAGGTTTGTAGGGACAACTTAGCTAACCAAACAGGCTTAATGGACTGACTGGTCCCCTGTTTATTTTTTATTTTTGGTCAATGTTCTTATTGTTAGGTCTGAAATGTTTGTGAAATGTGCACTTGAATTTTAGTAGCAGTCCCTCCCTTGAGCCCACTTATAATGATCCCGTTCTGTTTTACTCTTTTGTTTTGTAGGGGCGCATCCATCAGATTGAATACGCTATGGAAGCAGTGAAGCAGGGCTCGGCTACCGTGGGGTTGAAATCGAGGACCCATGCTGTGCTGGTTGCTTTAAAAGTAAGCGTGCCACAGTTAATTGAGATGTCTCTTTTTCCTTCACTAAATGTCATTTCAGATCTTCTTTTATTCTGTATATAGTCGTCCTTCACATTTCTTGTAGGTTAGTTTCCAAGACAGTGAGAAAGCAAAATTTATGAATATCTGCATTTATTTTACTTCTGCTTTGTCATGGTTGTGACATTGATTGACTCCATTTCACCTCCTTCCATTCATAGTCTAGTATCAGGCTGCAATATCTTTCATTATCATTGCGTGCATTGCTCTGGTTTTTCTAGAAATATAGTCGTGGCCAAAAGTTTGGAGAATGACGCAAATATTAATTTTCACAAAGTTTGCTGCCTCAGTTTTTATGATGCCGATTTGCATCGACTCCAGAATGTTACGAAGAGTGATCAGATGAATTGTAATTAATTGCAAAGGCACTATTTGCCACGAAAATGAACTTCATCCCAAAAAAAACATTTCCACTGCTGTTGTAAAGAAGGCTTTAGAGTGCCGAAGAAAATACGGAGTGTCTCCTAAAGTTGATTCAGCTGCAGGCACCATCAGGGCAGTGCTTGGCCTGGTGGGTGTCAAGAAGGGCAGTAAAGAAGCCATCAGGGACAGACTGATATTCTGGGATTGGACTGCTGAGGACAAGTCATTTTCTCAGATGAATCCCCTTTCCAATTGTTTGGGGCATCCGGAAAAAAGAGTAGATGAGTGGCACTACCATCAGTAACAGTAAAGCATTCTGAGACCATTCATGTCATGTGGGGTTGCTTCTCAGCCAAGGCAGTGGGCTCACTCACAATTTGGCCTAAAAACACATCCATGAATAAAGAATGGGACCAAAACATCCTCTGAGAGAAACTTCTGCCAACCATCCAAGAACAGTTTGGTGACCAACATGATGGAGCACTGGGCCGTAAGGCAAAAGTGAGAACTAAGTGGGAACAAAACATCGAAATTTGGGGTCCAATGCCAGGAAACTCCCCAGACCTTTAATCCCATAGAGAACCTGTGGTCAGGAGGCGAGTGGACAAAGAAAAACCTACCAATTCTGATTCTGCAAGAATGGGCTGCCATCAGTGAGGATTTGGACCAGAAGTCGCTTGACAGCCTGCCAGGGCGAATTGCAGAGGTCTTGAAAAAGAAAGAAGGGCCAACACTGCAAATATGGACTCTACACATAAACGTCATGTCATTGTCAATAAAAGCCTTTGAAACTTCAGAACTGCTTGTGATTCTACTTCAGTATACCATAGGAACATCTGACAAAAAGATCTAAATACACTGAAGCAGCAAACTTGGTGAAAACCAACACTGGGGTCATTCTCAAAACTTTGGGCCACGACTGTATTTATTTAAGTATATTTTAGCACAAATGCAAGTGTTTGCCCATTGTGAGCGGAAGACTGCATGATTTGACATTGTGGATTATGTGACACAAGTAACGTCAGATGTTTGACAAAGGTTTTTATATTGTTTGCTGGGGTCCAGCGTTAGTCTCAGCAGACACCCTTTCTTTCATAAAGTTTGTTATCTCTGTTTAAAAGTTTTCCTCAGTCATCATTAAAAATCACTTGGGTTAAGTTACATATTAAAAAAAAAAACAGTTTTTGACTGAATATTCCTTCATACTATAAGGTCACTTTATACTGGAATCCTCGTGCCCCAATCCCAGAAGAACCAAGTAAAAATGGTTCTTTTCCACAATTGGTTAAAGTGTGAGTCTGTCGAGCTAACTCTAAAGGGTATGTTCAATATTGAATTTCAAAATGTCTGTCACATTTTAAAAGGCTGATATTGAAATGAATACATTTAGAGTAATATCGACTTTTTAAACTCGCATGTTATTAAATTTAAAAATGTACAATCACTTGTGATTAATGATGTACTCCACACAGAATTTTTTTTTTCTGGTTACCCTTTGGTGTTTGTAGTTATGATGGAAAAAAAATTGGTAATCTCATGTTTCACGGAGAGATCAAAAGTTACAACATTCCTGGTAAAATAAGCATTAATGAGGCCTAACAGTGAAGAACAACATGAAAAACATGTACAGTTACTCATGCCATGGTATCCAGTCATGGATTTTAGCGAAAATGTGTGTATTTCAGCTAAAATCTTATTGAATAGACCCTTTTTGAGAAAATGTGCTTGTACACAACAGAAGTGCGTTATAGCAGAAGTGAGCAGCTTTGGCATTGAAGATCCATCTCACTCCTCATTTGTTGATCATTAAACCACACACCATTGGCTTATCGCGAAGTGATGTTCTATTTGTTGAAGCACCTCAGATATGCACTGAAAATGTTTTCACTCTCTTTAACTTTTAATCTCTAGTTGAGCACATCTTTAGGAACACACACTGCAATATTGGTATCACATAAAGCAGATGGTAGCCAATGAATGAGCTTATAACTGGACTGGACTCCTGACCAATGAATAAGAGGGTGAGGTGTGTCATTAATTCAAACACTCCTTCTGGTTCCGTACACTCCACTTAAGTTCACAAGAGAATTTGCCAGAAATGGCCTATTTTTCACAATATTTTACCTGCTGGTTAACAGTCTGTGTGGTAAATGGGAATAGTTTGTACTAAAACGGACTGAATAAAGCCAGCTCACCTTTTTCACACCTTTCTTTCTTTAGAGAGCTCAATCTGAACTAGCAGCTCACCAGAAGAAAATCCTCCACGTGGACAACCACATCGGTATCTCCATTGCTGGTCTGACCGCGGATGCACGTCTTCTGTGGTTTGTATTAAACTTTGATGTTCTTTGACACAGAACTGCTCCGGAGTGTTTTATTGGCAATTCATTCCAGCTGACTGCAAGTTTTTTACAGGACAATCAAGATAGACAAGTAGAGTAACACGGGTCCATTTTCAGCTAAGCTGACACAAATACGAACTTTTAGCACACGTCATCACTTAAAAGAACACGGTATAGATGTAAATAAATTACTAGATGTGATGTGAAGTGCAGAGTCGCAGAAATAGTTGGGGTGCCAGGCAGGCCACCCTGTTTAATTGAGCCTCTTTCAATTACAAACAGAAAGCAAGAAAATCAAGAGGGGCACAATGGCACTAAAGTATAAGTTAGGCGCTTAAGCAGCGTTTGTCGTCTATTGCTGAGAGTTTGACACGCCTTATTCCAGGGAAGGGACTCTTTTATATGCTTCAACCTTAGCGGTAGAGTGTTGTACCGTGGTAGCCATAGATTGATACAGGAGAAAGTAGGGTGAAATGACACCTTTTATTGGCTAACTAAATTAATTACAAATGCAAGCTTTCGAGGCAGCTAAGGCCCCTTCATCAGGCGAGGTGTAACAAAGAAACTGAAAAATACTCTCGCTTATATTGGGACAGCAAAGTGATTTTTTTTCTTTCATCTTAACAACCTTTGTTGTTAGCAAAATGAATACACCTGAGATGAATTAACCCTGAAAGAAGAGAACAATGAACTAATAAAATATAGAGATAAGATCACCATCACTAGAGAAAGTCCTGTGAGGTTTTTTTTTTAAAGTGCATTGTCTGTAAGATAGCCCTCTGATGTAGTCAGCTGGTCAATCAGTCTGTTAGTCTACATATCTGGTCATCTGTAGCAGAGCGATGGGCGCTAAGCAAACTCCTGTCAATCATGGAGAATTCACTGCATCCACTGAACAGTGTCATCTCCAGGCAGAGGAGTAGCTTCAGTGACCGACTGCTGTCACCGTCCTGCTCCACTGACAGACTGAGGAGACCCCAAACGATGCAACTCTTCAATTCCACCTGGGGGAGTAAATGCAAGCATTATTCAGAGTCATTGTCTGCTTTTACATGCATTTTTATTACTCTTTAATTTAATATTGGTTTTTGTATCGGTATACTGCTGCTGGATAATGTGAATTTCCCCTTGGGATTAATTATCTATCTATCTATCTTTCTTGTCTATCTTATCTATCTTATCTATCTATCTATCTATCTAGACCAGGGGTCCTCAATCACGGTCCTGGAGAGCTGCAGTGGCTGCAGGTTTTTGCTCCATCCCAGTTCCTTAATAAAAAACACTTATTGCTAAAGTAACACTTCTGCTTCACTTTAGTGTTTTTGAGCCCTTATTGCTTAATTTTGTCTTAAACAGCTATTTGAATTGCTCCTTATTATCAATAACATGCAGATGACAAGAGAGAGCAGCATTTCTCCATTTAGCTTCTTTACATTTACACCTGTGTGTATTTATCTGCACTGTTGGGTTTAATTAAATTCTTGGAAGAAAAATGAAGAGAAAAAAGTGAAGGACTGAGAATTACTCGTCCATTTTAGCCTTCAAATCATTTGCATGATAGAAAGGGAAAGAAAATCTAGGATATGAGAATGACCTGACATAACAGAGTTAATTTAATTTCATAGCTTGTTAGTGCTTTATTGGCAAGAATTGCTTTCTAATTAAGCAACCAGGTCAGAACAAAAACCTGCAGCCACTGCGGCTCTCCAGGACTGGGATTGAGGACCCCTGATCTAGACCATTGTGTAGAGTGTTGAATTTAAGAATAAGTTTGCATTCCCCTTCTCCCAGCTGCTGTTGGGTCTTGAAATTACCCATAAGCACAGTGACCCTCAGATCCTTTATGTTGTGGCCATTACTGTTCAAGTGTGCTGCCACCGGAAGATCAACACTGTTCTGATTAATATGAAATCTATATGAGTTCATTCGCTGGCGCAGTGTCTGACCAGTTTCCCCTTCATACAGTCCAGTGTTGGGGCACCTTATGCATCTGATTAGGTAGACCACATTAGCAGATTTGCATGTGAACGGACCCTTTATTTTATGCTCCTGCTGGCAATGTGGTATAACTACCTGATCTGTCGTGTAGATATGTGCACAGGTGCCACACCTGTTCTGTAGGCAAGGAGATGTGCCACTTGCTGCCGAGCCACACATAGAGTTTTGGACAATCAGTTGTTTGAAGTTTGGTGGTTGTCTGTATGCAAGGAAGGGAGGTTCTGGGAATATATCCTTCAGTTTTTTGTCTTTCTGTACCATGGGTTGAAGCTCTTTCATAATTTTGGAAAGTGTTTCCAGATGTGGGTGATAAGTTACAACTAGTGGGACCCGGTTCTTGGTTTCTGCACCTTTGTATTCCAGAAGGTTTTCTCTCGGTACAGCCATAGCTCTCCTGATTTGTAGGTCTGTTGATTTGAGAGTGTATCCTTGTTTGATGAAGTCTGTCCTGAGTTTCTGCTGTTGTGTCCCGATCCACTGGGTCTGAGCAAATACGATTGTAACGTATTGCCTGGCTGTAGATGATGGAGTTCCGTATATGCTTTGGGTGGAAACTGCCATTGCTTAGATATTTCCGTCTGCCTGTTGGTTTGTGAAAAATAGAGGTCATAAAGGTACCGTCCTTTATGGAAATGGTAGTGTCCACAAAGCTGATTTCTGTTTGTGAATAATATAATTTAAGTTTTATGTTGGGGTGGAATGAATTGTAGTTCCTATGGAAGCAAAGAAGGTCTTTTTCGCTTGCGGTCCAGATTATAAGAATGTCATCTATGTAGCGAAGGTAAAGCATTGGTTGTATTGCACATGTTGACAAGAAGTCTTGTTCTAATCTTGCCATGAATAAGTTTGCGTAATGGGGTGCAAAACAACATCCCATTGCAGTTCCTATTAGTTGTAAGCAAATGTCCTGACCAAAGTATGAAGAATGACAAAGTATCAAATAAATAAATGCATGGAGGTTGAACTAGTTGGTGCCTTTGCTGATAGTACACGTAACATAACATGATTAGATGTATTGCTATGTTTTCATAATACGATGAAATTCTTACTTGCGTGTCTTTTCAGTATAGCATAGTAATACCATACTAGCAAAAAGACACACACGGCGTAATTTAAAATGTAAAAATAATAATAATAATAATTCCAAAATTGTCAGTGTAAGTAAATGGGGATCACATTATGGAGCAAATTAAATTAGTAGGGTAGATGCCAGCTGTTACTTTAAAAAAAAAAAAAAATAGTTCTTCAACAAAAACCGTGGGTAGCAAGTAGATCATTCAGGTTAAATTTCACAAAAAAGTAAAAAATAAATAAGCAAAGTAAATGTTTCTCACCTAGAGAGCCATTGATGCATAGAATAAGTGACCAAGCAATGTGGTAGACAGTAAAAATTTGGAGAGCTTGCAGATCTCCTCTTGAAGATATTTTGCAGCAGTTGGGTGCACAGAGAGAGACCGGCTAAGATGGGTCATGCTTGTTCTTACTTTAATCAAGGCAGGCCTTGGTTATATTTCATGACGTGGCCTTTTTCAGTGCAAGAAATAATATATTTGTGAGGCACAAGTAAAAATATCATTTCTAACCTTCCATCCTTTTTCCAAATTAGCTTAAATCATTTGTACATTGCAGGAAGGTGGCACCTGACCTTACACGGCAGGAACAGACACTTAATAGCACCCCATTATGCTATAAGGTGCGTTCACCTGTAAATAACACACACAGAGCTCAAACTCAGACTCCAGCAATTGGGAGGTGGCTGTGTTAACCACCGACAACAAATCAATAATAATCGATGATGCAGACACTTGCCAAAAAATGTTGTTATTGATTAGTTTCCTTGTCACATATTGCACATATCACCTGTTTATAACCTCTTCTTTTAACCAAAACTAACATTTATCATATTTTGAGATGAGCAGGAGGATATAAATACAAGAGAGGACCACAGACAAAAGAACCTAACTTCACACCTGCTGCAAAATCTGGGTCTTGTAAGATCTGTCGAAATGAGCTTACTCAGCATGGGAATGTGACCACAACGTGGGAGCAACTGAAGTGAAAACATATCAGAGAAATGATGGTTTCTTTCACTTGCACCAACAGCACTGTCAGTGTCACTCTCTTATGTTTCTTCAGGCAGCTCAAAATCTTTAACTGACAGTAGAATCTGAGTTGATGACTGCAGCAGCTGGTGTTCTAACGTGAAATCAAACGACCTGCTTTTCATTGTCTGCACATGCATTCTGTCAGTTTCTGCACATCTCTAACATTGCTTCTATGAGCACAACTGATGCAACGTCATAGCAAAAAACTCACAAAGTTACAAATTGTTAAAATAAAACTTCATATTTGCACATTTTTTGTATATTATCAATAAAAAAAATACTTCTATTAGATTGAGTACAACACTTCCTAATGGTAGGATGACCTCTTAAAGTAGGATGGCCACACCGTAAATGAGGATGTGACGCTTAATTCACTTTGCAGTCTTTGCTGCCATCTAGGGGATGAAATCCAGCAATGCACTCTCAGTAACTGTCTTCATTAGAGGAACAGTCTTATTTTTTCTGTCTCTTAACTCTTTGGGGGCTGAATATTTTTTTACTAAAATAAAAAACAGTTTTCTGAAAAGCACACAAAGCAATTGTAAAGTGTCTGGTGCTGCGTGTTGTGGCCACCAATTCACAGTCTCTTGCAGCTCAAGCCACCGATGGGCGGAACAACGGCTGGCAGGAATGCTTTTCGTGGTGTGGGGGCAGTCACAGTGGTTGCGGTACAATGCAATCCGTTTTGTGCCTCTTGTCATTGCAAGTGGCAGTCCTCCCAGGTAAATGTTGCTATAGGCGCATCAGCTATATCAAAGTTTTCAGCACCACAATCAGCTCAGAACCAATCAGCTGATGCTGGTACCTTGCATTCGTTTTCGATTACTTATATCAAAATCTGAGTCTGACAAGTCAGAGTTCAATTCAGTGGTAACACGCAAAATGTAGGAAGGCAACAATTCAAATAAGTAATGGCCAGGATGTGAAAAATCTTTGGAAGTATTAGCAGCCCTCTTAAGACAATGAGAATTAAAAATGTCCTTTAGTGACAGCTAATAATATTCTGTGCCACATTTATAATTCTTTGAAGAGCCTTCCTGTGTGCTACTGAGCAGCTGGGATACCTCGCCAAGATATAATATGCCGGCACACTGTCACTGGAAGAAGTTTCTCTCCGCCAGGCTATTTCTTTATTTCTCTCAAGAGGTGTGGCCACTGCTGAGCCTTCTTAACTTCCTGCAGCCACCATGGCCCTTCAGAACTGTGCGTGAATATCCCCATCGCCAACAGCTTTCGGGGCTATTGTACCAAAAACGAGCGTACTCTTGGGTAATGGATGTACGTAGAGGATAGTGGATGTCCCAAATAAGAATCGAAAATCAGCATTGCATGACAAAACAGACTATTTCATTGTCAGTTAGTGTTTCTAGTGGTTTACGTCATTCTCTTGTTACGAAGGTGAGTATTTTACAATTAATAAACATTTTTCAGCTTTGAATAAAGTTCATGTACTTTTGAACATTCTTTTTCTTTATAAACTTCCAATTAAGCAAAATTAGCATTGACACATTATTCAAGTAACAAAATAGTTGTTAGTTGCAGCCCTACTACCCCACTTTCTTCATTTACAACTAATTCCTGTGTTTTAATTAGAAAAAGCACGGAAAGGAGGTCACATTTATAAGGCGCGTGTGGATTGACTTCTTCCATTCAGTACTAACTATCTATTTATAAAATTTACATGTAGTAAAGTTAATTTGTGTGTATTTTTATGTGTTTCTTTGTTTTATTCATTTTTAGTAATTTTATGCGACAAGAGTGCCTGGACTCCAGATTTGTCTTTGACAGACCACTTCCTGTTTCTCGCCTGGTTTCCTTGATTGGAAGCAGTATCCTTTTTCATGATGTTTACCAATAGTTGGAATAAACAAGGAGTGTGAAACTCGGGTCATGGAGGGCTGTAGTGGCTGCAGGTTTTCAGTCCAGTCTTTCTTTCTTTCTTCATAGTCAATCACTGCTACTATTTTTTGCCTTAATTTTAAATTACTTGAGGGTTCTGAATTTTAAAGTAAGGTAAGCAGTGTGATGTAGTGGCAAAGGCTTTGGACTTCATAGCCTGATGTTGTGGGTTCAGATCCCATTACTGACAATGTGTGACCCTGAGCAAGTCATTTCGCCTGCCTTTGCTCCAGTTGGAAAAGCAAAAGAAATTAAACCAATTGTGTCTCAAATATAAGTCACCTTGCATAAATGAGTTGGCCAAATAAGTAAATGTAATTTATTTTTCAATCACCAGCCAAACAATGGTGAGAAGCAAAGCAACCAAAACGGGTGACAAAATGACATGATCCCATTTACAATGGTGTGTCCATCGTGCAGTTGCTGTCTTAATAAATACCGGGTGAGTCAAAATTATGTTAATGTTTGAATGGCAGAAAAATATTCACAAAACATACTTCATATGTGCAAGATGATTTACTGGAATATCTCAACCTATTTGCCATCATCAACAACAACAACAACATTTATTTATATAGCACATTTTCATACAAACAGTAGCTCAAAGTGCTTTACATAATAAAGAATAGAAAAATAAAAGACTTAATAAGAAAATAAAATAAGTCAACAGCCGTCCAGACGGCTGGAGAAAAAAAATAAAATCTGTAGGGATTCCAGACCATTAGACTGCCCAGTCCCCTCTGCATCATGATCAACACACAAAAACCAACGAGCAACAGTACCATTTAAAGCCCAAACACACATTTCACGGGGAATAGATGACACCATAGTCCGTATTCTGTCCTTCAGGTCATTGACATCACAAACTTTCCTGCTATACATGCGCTCCTTCACCATATCCCATTAACAGAAATCACAGGGTGTCAAATCAGGGGAGTGTGGAAGCCATGGCAATGGTCCACCACGGCCTATCCATCGACCTGGAAAGGTGTGGTCGACATAAAAATAATCCATTAATGTTAACATAATTTTGACTCGCCCTGTATTTCAAAATATAAATTAATCTGTTCGGGTCTACAAACTATTTTTAAAGGTACTCCCAAAAAAAAAAAAGGCAATCTTGAAATTTGTGTCTGGTTTGGCAGAATGGGAGCAGTTCAAAGCCACAAAGTTAAATAATGGGTTTTATTAAGCATGAGAAATTGCTTCTAATTAAGAAATTGATTGGACCAACAATGGTGTTTCCCACTGAGTAGGAGTCAGCCGGTGTGTTAAATTGCTAATGCAGAAGAGTCAGATTCTAATCTGTGAATATTCCGAGGCTCAGTGTATAATTTACAGGCAAGCACAACATTCTAATGCTCCATGTACTGATGCACTAAGAGAGTCATAAGTATTATGCAAAAACTGTACCATACTGTAAATGCATTCTGTTTAGGGCCACTGTTCATTTAAAAATGTATTTGTTATTAATCGAAATTAACTGCATATTCATTTCAATTTATCATAATTCCTTCAACCATGTTATTTTTCTGTAAATCAGAAATAACTAGGTGATTGCTTTCCAATACAAAATAGTTTTAATAGTCACTTGCTTATGCATATTTAACCATTTCATTTTATTGAACAGTTTTGTATAACAGAAACAACGACCCTCCGCCACCTTGAAGGATTGCTGTAATATTTAGCAAAACCAAAATGTACGGCTTGAAGTGATGTGTTACAAGACAGCATACCAAAAGCAGCAACAATTACAGAAATAATTAAATATTATAAAACAAACCTCAAATTCTGATACAAATTCTTGTGTGCACAGTCAGCACTGTGAGAGTTGAGGTTGTGCTTAACTGTGTGATCCAAACGAGTCAATTCCACCATCATAACCTGGATGTGAGAAGTCATTAATTAGACTGAAAGTGTGTGTAGATTAGGTTTTCATATAGCAAAGAATAGACTAAGAAAAAGCTTCTTCGCGGGCCGAGGGGAGGTTGAAGAGTAACATCAGGAGTAGAGAGCTGGGCAGGGCCCTCCTCGCGAAGCCGCAGGGAATGGCTAATGAATTAGAAAATACTAGCTGTGTAAGCCTGTGCTGTAAAAAACCTGGGGCCCTAGAAACTATTGAAATCATCAAAAAAAAATTGAAATGTAGAGATGTCAGGTAATTGAAAGGAACTACTCTGGGTAACTCTTTTCTAGGAGGTTTCGTTTTGCCGACATGCTCGCCTCGCTTGTGCTTTATCAGCTAAGCAACTGTAGTGATGTGAGATTTTGCATATAAGTTGATAAATATTTTTTATGTCTTTATTTGTAACTTAGGCAAAGCAATGTAATATTAGTGAGAAGCATTCATGTTTACAACCACCAGGACTGAGTCTCTTTTAATTTTACGACAGGATTTGGGGGAAGTGCCTCTAACTAGTTAGTTAGATAGATAGATAGATAGATAGATAGTTTGGCAAGTGTTTCTCTGCTGAAGTCTCTCTCTCAACCCCACGCAGGAAAGCCAGGCTGCCTAACTGCCATATGGTTTTGGGGGCAGGTATGGAGGTGTTCTATTCCCCCATTGGTCTGAAGTATGGCTGTTTGGAACTGGCTTGTATCAGAAGCCTTTAAGTACCATGACATCCTGTTGGCTCTAGGGGTTGGACAGAAAACCTATAAATTTGCTCACTCCCTCACTCTTTCTTACCAAACTGATGACTGACCATCTCACACCATGAACTGAAAAGGATGACACAATGAAGAGCACAGCTCGGCAGCCATATTGAGACGGGCAATGCGGCCTGCTCTGAAGAAAGCTGGCCACCAATTATGCCTTAACTAGAGACATTTTAAATAACTACAAGTCTGTGTGCTGCCTGAAACTACACATCAGCATTTATCAGGTTGTATGGTTGCCAAAATTCAAATGTACTTCGAATATTGTTATTATTTATGAATATTATCAATAATACATTGTTTAAATTGTAACTTAACTCCTGCTTGTCTTTTACTACACCTAATTTCCTGAAGTTATAGATGTAGAAGGGAAGGAGGGGAGAAGTTATATGGTACAATACCTTAGAAACAGTTGTAAGTCTGTGAGATTTGAGGCATTCTGACAAATTAATAATACAAAAGGGAAAAGTAGAGTAAAATATTGCTCTACCAAGACAAAACAGTGACTTTGTCTTTCTTCGGAGGTTTTGTTTTGCCGACCTGCTCGCTTCGCTTGTGTACTAGCGGCAGGGGAAAGTAAAAGGGGTACCGTTTCGCCGATGTGTTCCCCTCACTTGTGCATTAAAGGCTAAGCGAGTTTGTTTCCTTGGAAGTGGAGACCTTACCCCGACTCCACCTCTCACTTCCGGGCCAGACAGACACACACACACATTTCCACATGTAGACGTTTATATATAAGAAGTCTTAACTATCTTAAGCTTCATCCCAAATTGATGGAAATATTAGCCGGATTACTTTGCAGTGATTATTGCCTCATTGGTTCCAGTGTAATATATTCTAATGTCAAAATATAACTTAGGCTACAGAAGTAGCATACAATTAATTAACAACATGCGTGTCTGCTTTGGGGGATGTCTGAGTGAGGCATAAGGAATCAAGTGACTCCATTCTGAGCCAACTGCTGTTGGCAGACTTGGCTAGCATCTGCACCATGCTGTTTCAGGTCAGATATCACTCCATGGGTGATTGAAAAAGCTCCATGGCAAACGTCTTCATCGCCAGGTACAGGGCCGACCCACTGACATTCTTTCCCTCACTTAGCCCTATAACTTACTGTATGTTTCAGTTGCAGGGTTCCGGTAATTCGCTATACTGCTTGATGTGAGCACAGCATAATGGCAAAGAGTGCTTGTCTGTTTACAAAGGTTACAAAGCACAAAAATTAAATTATTCACTCCTCTTGTTTAACTGGTTTGATTTTAATTATTTTCATGTTATTCTGTGCACTTTGAAGAGCTAGTGTATATGTGAAACGATGTATTTGGAAATACGGGTCAAATTGTGTCCCTTACTTATTCAATACGGTACACCATTGTTTTTTATGCTCTAATACTCTACAATCCTGTATTATAAGGGACAAGTGGTGACTCTGCAGGTGTGTGTGTGACCATTCTCAAGAAGCAACACAGGAAGAAATCAAGCACTAGTAATAGACTTGGATTCATTTGACACTGTTTCATTAAGAGCTTTGTGCAGTAAAAAAGAATGCAATTAAACAAATGCAATTAGGGGTTGTGTTAACTTTAATCGCAGAAATGTTTAACATGTTAATCCCACACATTAACAGCGATTAATCAGCAGCATTCTGTTAATGACAACTGAGGTTTTTCAGGAAGCAAGGTAGTTGTAGTCACTAATGATGGAGCTGGAGAGTTGTGGCATGTTGGGCTTAATTTAATGCATGCAAGGTTGTGTTTCACTGGACTCTGTACACAGGACAACAAGGATCCTATAAATGTGGTCACAGTCCAACATTGTGGGTCTGGTTATTGCATGATTTGAGTGTTTGTAAGATTAGCATCAGGAAATCATTCTGCAGACAGGAGAAAATAGTACTTCTTTCTAGGCCTTGGCACATGATGTCTGTATGAAGTAAGCAGTGACATCTTGTCCAACCCAAGAGCCTGGTGGCTGTGTTTGAGACTGTTGTAATTTATGAAGGTTTGGTACAAGAGGGCAATTAGAAAGACAGTTGTGCTCTGTTGCATCAATCAAAATGTAATGTGGCAGGGCTTCTCTTTAGAGATGATTCACAGATGACAGGGTGTATATCTGAAAATCCCACGGAAGCAAAAATCATAAAGATGTACTGCTAGTCATAAAGTTCTCATGGAGAATGAAAGGATAATTGGCAGTATTTGGTGACAGAGTTGCACTTGATGCACTGTATGCATGTGGACACCCCTCCAAATGACTGAGTTCTGGCGTTTCATTATTAACAGGTGCATCAAATCATTTCCATTGACAAACACTGGCAGTAGGATGGGTTGTACTGAAGAGCTCAGTGACTTTCAATGTGGCACTGTCATGTCACCTTTACCACAAGTCAGTCTATGAAATTTCTGCTCCACCCCACAAACATGGCCCGGTGAACTGTAAGAGCCGCTATTGTGAAGCGGAAGTGTTGAGGAGCAACATGAGCTTGGCCACGCAAACTTGCAGAGCAGCCGAGTGCTGAAGTTCATAAAAAATGGCCTATCTGTGGCGTCACTCATAGTGGAATTCCAGACTGCCTCCAAAAATAATACCAGTGCAAGAACTGTGTGTCATGAGCTTCATGAAATGGAATTCCATGGCTAAGCCTAAGATCACTGTATGCAGTGCTTCCCGCCATTGGACTTTGGAGCAGTGTAAATATGGAGTGATGAATCACGCTTTGTTATCCTCTGTCTGGGTTTGGCCGATGGACTGTGTAGTATCTACTTTATTAAAGTTTGGTGGTGGGGGGGTCCTTGATTCTAGTGAAGAATTCTGCTTAAGGTACAGCATACAAAGACATTTGAGACAATTCTGCACTTCCAGTTTAGGACAGGTTATTTTTTGTACCAGCATGGCTGTCTCATTAGGCCAGGTGAGTAACGACAGAGAAACCTGAGTGGCCTGCACAAAGCCTTGACCGTCAGCCCTATTGAACAAGTTTAGGATGGAATTGGAACTGCAATTACAAGCCAGGTCTTCTCATCCATCATTAGTAACTGACCTCACAAATGCTCATGTGGCTGAATGGGTACAAATCTCCACAAACACACTATGAAAACCTGTGAAAAGAAGATTGGAGACTGCCTCTTTTGGTGGGGGACTCTATATTGGTGCCCATGGTTTTGGAATGGGATGTCCAACAAGCATATATAGGTGTGATGGTCTGGTGTCCACAAACTTTTGACGGTATTGTGTACTTGGTGCTGCAGTTTGTAAAGCATTCGGCTGCAGGAAGGAGACATCTTTATGCTGACATGAACTTCACTAATGTGTACCTACACACAGCAGAACTTAAGGGTGTCCCTGGTAAATCAGGTTTTGTAGGTACAGTGTGTGAGAGAAGTGACTGAGCAAAGATTGTTATGGCAAACTTTAATTTAAACTCTCCATTTAAATTAAATATTAAAGCAGTGTTGGTACAGTCATGTGGTCAAAGAATTAAGGTGAAGGTTAAAGGTGAGATTTTTAAGAAAGTGGTAAGGCCAGCAATGATGTATGGAGCTGAGACATAGGCAGTAAAGGAGAAGAAGTTAGATCTGCCAAAAATGAGAATCAGGAGTTGAATAAAGAATGACAGAATAAGAGATAAGGGGTACGGCAAAAGTGGGAGAGATCTATAAGTAAGTACAGAAAAGTACATTGAAATGTTATAGACATGTGATGAGAAGAGGCAGTGAATATGTAGGCAAAAGAGTGATGGTAATAATAATAATAATTACATTTACATAGCACCTTTCTGACTACTCAGAGCACTTAGACAAAGAGGAACCACTTCAACCACCACCAATGTGTAGCGCCTGGTTGGATGATGCGACGGCAGCCATTATTGTGCAAGTATGCTCACTCTATTAAGCTATTAGGTGTGTAAGGGGTAAGAGAGAGAGCCAGTTAGAGACAGGGGATGATTAGGAGGCCAGTAAGGACCAGGCCGTGATGGGCAGTTTAGCCAGGACTTTGGGATACACTCTACTGTTTTTTGAAAGATGCCAAGAGATCTTTATTGACCCCAGATAGTCAGGGCCTTAGTTTTACATCCCATCCAAAGAATGGAGCCATATTTACAGCACAGTGCCAACCCCCTTCATCATTGCACTCTGGGGCATTGAGCTCCACATTCAGATCCCAGGGTAAGTGCCCCCTGCTGACCTCACCAACACCTCTTCCAGAAGCAAACTAAGATTTTTCTGGTTGGTCTCCCATCCAAGTAACGGCTGGGCCTGAACATGCTTAGCTTCAGGTGGATGGCTGCTGGTCTCTGAACTGAGTTGGAAGCTTGAAAAGCCATTTCCACGGTATAATTTCCTAATCGCTTTGTGATTAATTTTATCTGAAAATATTAACACCATGGTGATTCTTTGTATTTGTGCAAATTTCTCTTGTGTATTAATGGAAGGTTTCTCCTTAACTGTGTCTCTAAGAAACCCAGATTCCAACACAGCGCTATGGCAGACGGCCATATGGGGTGGGACTACTGATAGCAGGCTATGACGTAAGTTCTTTGACAAATTCTTTGTGCTGTACTGGCTTTTGTCAGAATGTTTGGGTTTTTGTTATTAACTGTATTCCTTTTGCTCTTCTCCCACTTTATCTTATCCATAATATATACACACACTGCACTTTGTTTTGCTAGCTGTGTAAAGATTGCCTTCAAAATTGATTTGCCTTGGAAATGTAAAAAAAAAATAAACATTAAGAGTCAAGTAAACAGTTTACATTAAGGGATATTAATAGCATTGGGTTTAATTATGGCAGCCCTCGGCCATCTCAGAATGACATTCCAACGTTAGAAAACATACTTTTACCCTAAAAGCATACAGTGCATTCGCCTGACTTTATTATGTTGTGGATTTAATTTTAGATGGATAAATTTGCCATTTTTTCCCTTATCAGTCTACACTCAGTAACCCATAATGACAAAGTGAAAACATGTTTTCATAAAGGTTTGCAAATTTATTAACAATTAAATACTGAAATCTCTCATTTAAGTATTCAGACCTTTTGCTGTGGCACACCACATTGTGCTCAGCTGCATCCTGTTGGCTTGAATTCTTCTTGATGTGTCTAAAACTTGAGTGGACTCCACCTGTGGCAAACTGAATTGATAGGGCATCATTTAGGAAGGTACATGTGTGTACCTGTCCCTCAATTCATGCAACACGTCAGGCCAAAAACATGAAGTCCAAGGGTACTCTGTAGGTCTCCGCGATCAAAAGTATAGATCAGGGAAAGGGGATCCAACCATTTCCAAAGCTTTCAGTGTTCCCAGGAGCACAGTGACCTCAAGAATTGCGAAATGAAAGATGTTTGGAACAACCATGACTCCTACTTAGAGGTGGCCTCACTGCCCAGCTGAGAAATTTGTTGGGAGAAAGACCTTGGTAAGAGAGGTGACCAAGAACCCAATGGCTTATTCTAGGGGATGGCTCCAGAGAACCCATGTGAAGATGGGAGAAACCTCTAGGAGGACAACCATCACTGCAGCTCTTCACTAATCTGGACTTTATTGCACAATCACCAGACAGTAACCTCTCCTCAGTAGAAAACAGGGAAGTTTACTTAAAGACGCCTAAAAGACTCTCTGATTCTCTGGTATGTCAAAATCATGCTTAACATCATGAATGAAAGAAACCAGGTGCCACTTATCACCTGTACAATACCATTCCACGGGTGAAGCATGCTGGTGGTATCATCAGGGACTGGGAGACTAGTTAGGGTCAAGGGAGAGCTATATGGAGCAGAGTACAGAGATGTCCTTAAAGAAAACCTGCTCCAGAGCACTCTGGGCTGAAGGTTCACTTTCCAACAGGACAGTGACCCTTTGGCAGCGTCCTTGAGTAGCCATGCCAGAGCTCGGACTGGAATGAATGAAATGGGATACTGTTTTAGGAGACACAGAACGTCCCCAATGTTGTAGATTTAAAAAAAAAAACAGACTGGAGTGTGCCAAAACTTGTCTGAAGAAGCTAACATCCTTTTGAGAGAGCATCCTGTGGACAAATGAAACCAAAATGGAGGTTTTTGTTAAAGCACATCATTGAACTATTTTACAGAAAGCAAAAAGAGACCTTCAAAATAAAGAACACGGTCAAACATGGAGGAGGTTCACAGGTATTTTGGGCTTGCTTTGCTGCTTCTGGCATTGGATGTCATGACTCTGCATGGCATCATGATATCTGATGTCAGAAAGCTGGGTGATGTCTGAAAGACGTCATGGGTCTTCCAGCAGGACAATGACCCAGAAATGGTTTAAGACAAAGGCCTGGGGAGTTCCGAAGTGGCCATCAATGAGTCCAGATCTAAGCACCTGTGGTGAGATCTCAAAAACAGCAGTTGAGAGAAGTCACCCTTCAAATCTGAGAGACCTGGAGCAGCTGTCACAAGAAGAAGAGTGGTCCAAAATCCCAGCAGAAAGGTGCAAGAAACTCATTCATGGTTACAGGAGGCAGTTGATTTTGATTATTGTTTCCAAAGGGTGTGCTACCAAGTATTAAGTTGAGGGTGCCATTAATTTTGTCTAGGAATGGAATGAGATCAGATATGACTTCTTTCTTTTCCTCTTGTTTTTTTTTTTTTTTGTTGTTGTTGTTCTAGTCCAAACAAAAGAAATAAACAAAGCATTTGTAATGGCAACAGTTTTCTGGGAGAAGTGGTGCATTTTCTGCGAGAACTGCAGGGGTGCCAGTATTGTTGGCCATGATGTTATATTACTGATTTTTCTAACTAATTCTTCAGTTTTTGCCAAAAATGCACCTTGAACATTATTCTTATTTCCATATGTGTTAGAATAAGCCTATAAACACTATAGAAGTGAATGAGTCAGTGACACCCAGAACAAAATTATTATGAAATATCTAATAATAATAATAATTTACATGTATACAACGCTTTTCTCACAATAATAATAATTCTTACCTTGATGTAATGCAATTCTCACTATTCAAAGCACTTCAGTGAGAGTGGAGCCACTTCAACCACCACTACTGTGCAGCATCCACCTGGAAAATATGATGGCAACTATTTCTGCACCAGTAAACTCACCACACATTAGTTGTCAGGTGGTGAAGTGGTGAGAGGAAGACAGCCAATTAGGAGCTAGAATGATCAGGCCGTTGAGGGTAGTTTAGACTGGATATCGGGATACACCCAACTGTTTATGAAGGATGCCATTTGTACAGCCCAGTGTCCCCATCACTGCACTGGGACATTGGGATCCACATTTGGACCAGAGGGTAAGCGGCCCCCCTGCTGGTCTCACCAGCATCTCTTGCGGCAGCAACTCCAGCTTTTTCCTACATGGTCTCCAATTCAAGTACTGGCCAGGCCCGTACGTACTTACCTTTAGGTGGATGACCTGTTCTGAAGTGCATGCGATATGGGAGCTGGTACAAGTAATATATCTTAATTTTTTACTGTTTTCTAGTAGTACAAAAACAGCGTCATTTTTCTCCTGTTTTTATTTTTTTTAAACAAGGATCCATAGCATAAATATCCATTATTGAAAACTCATGGCCTACTTATCACTTGGAAGGGCAGATCTTAACTCTGTCAGAATATATATAGTTGGTAAAGAAATTATACTGTGCATTCTGGTTTGCAACACCAGTAGTTGCAAGATTAAAAACATCTTAACAAAAGTAAAATTACGTTTTTTTGGAACTATAGTAAGTGGAACGTAGTGTCATTTGAAAGCTGAAACAGCCCTGTCATTTAGTCGATAATAGTCTGTCCATCAAATTGTACACAATTGAAGACAGCTGGAGAGGCACGTTTTTGAGAGAATCTTTGGCCTCCTTCGAGGAAGAGAGAAAAATATTACAATGTAGTATTTGGGTGTATAGTATTTCATTTTAATGCAAAACACTGAAATGTAATCATAGCAGTGAGTTAATAAATCAGTTTTCTTTTAAATTTTGCATTATTCCTTGGTCCCACCAGTGGATCCAGAACAATTGCACTCAGACCAAAGGGTTAAGCCTGATTTGTATTTGCTGAGTGTTTTTGAAGTTGACCCGAATTTCACCTTATTATGAGTGATTACATCTGACGATCACGCTGTCGTAAATATCAGAAGAATTCCTGTCATGTCAGAAATTTCAGTCAGCTGTCTTATAGTATGAACAGTCCAACAAGTCAATATTTTTTAATATCCTTATCAAAATTTCCTGAAATTGATTGTGCCCAGTGCACATTAGGTATTGCTGTTTCACGTTTTTAATCGTAACACACATACAACTAAATGGCCAAATGACAAAAGGATCTTGGGAAATGTGCATTGGGAGAACCTGAAATTAAAACACACATCAGTAACTTACATAAACTTCATACCTCCCTCTGTAAAATATGTAGACGGAATTGTCTGCACCTCAGTGGGTAAAACTCCATCAGGCCCATGTACTCGTATAGCATGAGCACCCACAACGTGGCATACCAAATGGGCTGACCCCACTCATACAGTTTGAGCACTACTATGACTGGCGACTATCAATCAGTGGGGTAGTCATTTGACCACAATTTTTTTTTTTTAAATTGCACCGTGTATGTCTGGAATTAGCCGAGAGTCTGAAGTGATTAACTTGACGAGCACAGTAAAAATCTGCAAGGGGTTGTGGTTCCTTATATTGTTATGAATGCTGTGAGATTGAGGTTTATAAAGCAATTAAGCAGCCATAGCCTTAACTTTGTAAATGTCTTTGTCATAACTGGACTACAGACAATGCTAAACTAGCAGTTAATATTTTTTTTTTATGTTATTTTTTTCTTTCCTAACAGGACATGGGGCCTCACATTTTCCAAACCTGCCCTTCAGCCAACTACTTTGACTGTAAAGCGATGTCAATCGGCGCAAGGTCTCAGTCAGCCCGCACTTACCTGGAAAGACACATGGATGCTTTTTCGGACTGTAAGCCTGGGGATAGAGAAGGGATTTGGTGTAATTGTGTTTTGTATGTTTATTTATAAGAAATATATTTATTTTCTAGGTGATTTGAATGATCTGGTTAAGCATGGACTGCGCGCTTTAAGGGAAACCCTACCAGCTGAACAAAATCTTACCATAAAGGTATCTGATTGGTTACGTGTACTCTGTCTGACACCACTTTAGTATTCTGTATAAACTAATGCACAATTGCAACCCACGGTAACTTTACAAATATGACTTAACATTAATGTAAGCTGATTTCTGTCTGTACGGGGAGCTGCAGTTAAAGGATGCTTGCTTCCACGTGAAACCAGTTTTGCTGCAGTTAAAGGAAGCATGCAAACACGAATGCACAGACAAGTCCCGGGTTCAAAACAAAGGTTTATATTTTAAAGAAATACACCCGCACTGCAATTACAAGCACTCTTCCTCGCTCTGCAGCTACTCCTCCCAGGCAGGTGTTGCCCATCTCCTGTCCTGGCTCCGATTCACCTGGAGGAGGCAGTGCAGTTATTTTTATTGAAGATCCGGGAGTACTTCCGATGCTAGGGCATTGCCCACTGGAAGCACTTTTGGGTCATATGGAAGTTCCTAGAACACCCACTGGCGGCACCCACAGACCCTAACAGGGCTGCCCCCCACTGGACTACAATTCCCAGCATTTCCTGTGAGTGTCCAGATGGGTACTGAAGCCTAGGGATGCTGTTATCTAGTGGGTTGGGGGAGCATACAGCCTTGATATGGAGTCTCCCCTGGTCTCTTTGTTTTGTTGTATTGGCCTGCCAGTCAGTTAAGGAAATAAGACTAATCCCACCCGGGATGCCAGCCCATGTGTGTTGTTCATTACATCAGCAATGCAACTGAGTCGTAGAGCGTATATAATCGATGATGTCAGTCTTGAATAAAAATATACAAAAAAGTATTGCAGAGAAAGTGTGCCAAGCTTGAGAAAATGAATCATCTGAACAGTGAAAGGCAAGAGAAGAAAGAGAAGCTGTAGCATAGTGTACAAGGAGAACAGATGTAACCGACGAAGAAGCGCGCAGTGGAAGCGAGAGTTAAGAAGTAGCGTGTAAATTATGACATGCAAGTGATGATTACGTGTTGATACACACAACTGAGTTGTCACCTTCTGATACAGGGTTATCTTTCAGTCTTCTGTGAAAACTGCATTTTCTATGACTATTGACAAGTCTCAAAGACAGACCTTAGATAAGGACATGTTCTTAAAATTATATGCAGCTTTCAGGGCATCTGTTATGAAAATAAATTTGGGTAATCATCAGCAAGGAAGGTTAGTTTCAAACAATGAGAAGATGTTAATGAGACAATGTCTGATGTATGACTTCTGAAATTTGACTAACAAATTTCAAATGTGTGACATAGGCTGTTCATTTTCTTTTCCCCTTTAAAATCTTACTGGTGCCTTTCACATGTGTAATACCAGGACCTTCCAGAGAGGGCCTGCTAGGCACTGTGCAGAAGGGTGTCCATGTCCTCTGCCCTTGGTAATTCATTTCAATTAAATAACCCTTCTTCACAGAGATTTAAGTGCTAGACCATGGACTGAGCTAGCCAATTGACCTTAATAAAAGATTAAGTGTCTGTGTATCTGTCTGCGTTTCCATTCCAGTTGCTATGTCTATGTCATTCCAAAAGATGGAGCATCACAAAAATTTTTAGCAATAAAATGCATTGCATTTGTCATTCCAATAGATGGCGCATCACATGCATTAATAATGCTTTTAAAAATTCCATACCAAAAGGTATTTAGCAGAGGCATATGGATTGCATGGTGCACTGCAAACATTAACGCTGAGGTCTTTGTTGATGGCAGTCATGTCTTGCTTTATGACGGCATGTGGTTTGGACCAGAGCATGGTTAGTTGATTTTGTTGTTAAGCTAACTGATGTGTATTAAACAGTGCAGATCTATTAGTATCCAGAGAGGTCATGTGTGAGTTGAAAAATACCCTGAGGTGGCACAGTTCCTCTTTGAGCCATCTGAGAGTACACCACTACAACCACAAAGTTCAGCTTCATAACAGCAACACTCGAGATTGGTCCAGATGGGCTAAACTTTGCCTTCCGGTAACATATTTGTGTACAGTTGTGCTATCTTTAGCCCCAGTGTGCAAACAGCCTTTCTTTGAGGTCAATGCAGAATGGGCTATCATTGCCTTGTTCATTGCCATATGAAGGGAATTAGTCCAGTGGATCGAGACTGTTATTATGAAGGAAATTAGTCCAGTGGATCGAGGCTGTTATTATGAAGGGAATTAGTCCAGTGGAACAAGACTGTTATTATGAAGGGAATTAGTCCAGTGGATCGAGACTGTTATTATGAAGGGGATTAGTCCAGTGGATCACTATTATTGAGGGAATTAGTCCAGTGGATCGAGGCTGTTATTATGAAGGGAATTAGTCCAGTGGATCGAGACTGTTGTTATGAAGGGAATTAGTCCAGTGGATCGAGACCGTTATTATAAAATGAGTTCATCAAGAACACAGGGACACATTTGGAAACTTGTGAAGGGTAAATTTCACACAAACACTAGGAAGTTTTTCTTTACACAAAGAACGATAGACACTTAGAATAAACGACCAAGTAGTGTGGTAGACAGTAAGACTTTAGGGACTTTCAAAACTCAACTTGATGTTTTTTTGAAAGAAATAAGTGGATAGGACTGGCGAGCTTTGGTGGGCTGAATGGCCTGTTCTCGTCTGGAGTGTTCTGATGTTCTAAATGTGAGATGACTGTGTATGCTGTAGACTAAGATTAGTGATCCCCACACCACACACCACACACACAAGTTCTGTATGGGAAGTGATAAGTATGTACAGAGATACAAACCTCCTGTTTTGGTTCACCTCTCCAACCTTACCCACTGTTTAATTTTTAGTGTTGCAAACATAAAACTATACATACAGTATGCACTGATATGCAAAGGTTTGGGCCCTATTGCTTAAAATGTTTATTACTGTGAATATTTCAGTGAGTAGAAGATGAACTGATCACTATAAGGCATAGAGTTAAAGATGACTAATGTATTTTCAGCATTTTGTTCAAGATTAGTGTATTGTTTCTTTCACTGTACAATTGTAGAAAACAAAAAAGAAAGGAGCACCATGCAAATGTTTGGGCACCCCAATATACAGTATTTGAGGTCTCATAACGTTTCCCAAGTTCATTAGCTTGTTCACAGTCCTCATTAGGTAACCCCAGGTGATGCTAATTGCAAAGCTGTATAAATTCAGAGACTCCCCAAGCCTTGTTCTAACAATCAGCATCTGCCTAGCACTCTGAAAAATAAAAAGAATTGAAGCTCACAAAGCAGAAGGAAACAAGAAGATAGCAAAGCATTTTCAGGTCGCTGTTTCCACAGTTCGTAAAGTTATTAAGAGGTGGTCAAGTTGAGGTCTGGAAGACCAAGAAATCCTTCTGAAAGAGCCGCTCATATTAGATTTATAAAAAGGAAAATAAAAACCCCTGTTTGACTGCAAAAGACATTCATGAAGATTTAGTAGACTCTGGAGTGGTGGTCCACTGTTCTCTACTGTGCAGCGACACCTCAACAAATATGACCTTTGTGGTAGAGCCAGCAGAAGAAAACCTTTCCTGTTTCCAGGCCACAAAGTTTAGCGCCTGAAGTTTGCAATTGAACAAGTTGAGTTGAATGCTGTGACACATGTGGGGGTTTTTGTTGTACCAGCAGTTAGTTAGAAGGCTCTGGACCCAAAAAAAAAACCGATTTTAAAGCTTTTACGATTAATTCTTATGAACATAAAAATAATAGGAAGTACAAAAGGCTGATAGTGGGCTCCAATGGGGTTTAGTTTTTCGCCTAACTTTATGGGGGTCTAAAACTCTGGTCCCCTGGTAGTTATTGCTGTTTGTGGAATTATTATTTATTGACACAATTTATTTATATCTTATTTTGGAACATTGATAAGGGCAGATCACACTAAAAATTTGAGATCCATACTACATTTGTCATTCTTTTTTTTTTATTTCCTACTTTTATCTATTTAAATTTCCCTTTAATAAGGTAGTGTCAGTTTCTCACTTGCCTAATCTACTAGTATATAACATTTTCTATAGGATTCTGAACTTGAGTGCTATTGTTTATTATGCACCATCTGCTGGAATAGAAAATGCAGTGCATTTTATTGCTGCACGTACGCCCCATCTATTGGCATGCAAACGTTAACACTAAATACGCCCAACAGAGTGTTACCGCCAGACAGAAATCTACTTTTATAATAGGTCTCCAAATATGCGTCCCATATTGTCCGTGAGACCATAGGTTTATAATAGAGTTCAGAAATCCTGATCAGAGATTAGAAAGTGGCAGACGTAACTGGACGTAGCAATGGCATCAGCATTCCACACGCAACACGTGTACAAAGTGATTGCACAGCCAGTACTCCACTGTACTGTCTGCCTTTATATTAACACTAGGGGGTTCCCCCCCGCTCGCTCGCTGTCCTCTCTGCGTCTCTGCTGCTCGTGTTGTGAAGATGGGAGCTGAACGCCCCCCAAGGAGATGCGGTTGCTCCTCCAAAACCCCCTCTTAAATGGTGATACAATGGGAAACAAATACAGTTTATTTTTTTTTTTTACCTCCTCTTTGCTCAATCAGCTGCTGGAGTGCTGCTGTGCTGTATGATCTGCATCTCGCGCGGCACTTTGAACAATTAAAAGCCTGCACAACAGCTGTCCTACTCTTTCTTTTATTTCCAGCCTCGGGCATGGTTGAATCTCTTGGTACAAAGTCTCGTCTCGCGGGATGTGAGTTCTTGGTGTTGTTAAGTTTATAATTTAAAAACAGAATAAGAATCTGAAAATCTATCAACACCACATTAAAGTTCGATCAATTCTGAAAAGAATGATACCAAATATATATATATATATATATATATATATATATATATATATAAATATGAAAGTTTTAAAATAAGCCCGATTTAAAATGTGACCATTGCACTTTTAGGCTTAGGATTTTATATGTATAGAGTAGCAAATTTATTTGCAAATAAAAAGTTTACCGTATAACAGCATATGCTTTGACTCATATCAGTAGCACCCAATCCCACATATTGCGCCTCTCTATAGCATTGTAGCATTATATCTCTGTAGTTAATCATCAGGTACATTACAGTATTCCGTATAGCTTTACTAAGTACTGTATTTAATACGTTTTTTGCACAACAGCCTATTTCACAGAACGCATCCTGGATATTAAGCGGCACATACATGCATACTTTGTTTGTCCAACATGCTTTAGTCATAATATCGTGATTTTACAAAATCTTAGCATTTTTGAAATTATAGCAGTATTATCATTAATACTGTTCTATCACGCACAACTACTGGACGCACATTCAATTTAAGATACAATCCTTAGAGCAGGGGTCTCCAACACACTGCTCGTGAGCTGCTGGTAGGTTGCTACCTCTTTCCAAGTAGCTCGCCAAAGGGATAATGAATCCTACATAAATTTAAAACTTGATTAGTCAAATTAGGGGTGGCCGATATTTCCAATAAATCATATCACGATCCTTTTAACACAAAATCACGATCCACAATCTGAATTGCAATCTCTCTTTTCACTGTGGCAGACACTTAAGAGAATATCTAGACTCAAACTCATCAAGACCTAAGTAACACTTTATTTTAAATATCAAACAAAGTTGAATTCAATTGTTATCTCGTTCGCTTGTTAAGCAGAGTTAAGGTACACGCCCCGAAGTTGGCGAGTGAGTGTGGAAGGACCCTCCCCTCGCCCCGCTGTGTGTTTCTCAGATTTGCGCTAATAAATCGGTACCGCAAGCGAACTATGATACATAGCGAAATGAGAGAAGCTACAAAATCAACCAGAATGTTCAAGCAAATTATAGAAAAAAACAGATCTAAATCCGTTAAGTAGGTTTCTCGTGAAAAGCAGACAGACAGACAGATATTGGATTTTATATATTGGTAAACCTTCAAAATAATGTGCAGTTAAAGTCACAACAGCATTCTCAGCATTTCAGGAGCTTAGTAGAGCCAGATAACTAGAAGAGTCTTCACCAAGCAGCTCTGAAAATGTCTGCTTTGTTTGGGTCTCCATACCTCTGTGATTCTGACGTGAATGTCATGAAATCAAAGTTCAGAACAAGACTGCCAGACGGACATTTAAATGACTCCATAACAGTAAACCAAAGTGGCTCCACTCCACCAGACACCTGCCGGTCTTGTTGAGTCATCTGACTAACTAAAAAAGCACATCACCCATGCAACTGGACCTGTGAACAAAGTGACACAGTGACAAATGAAGAAGTCACATCTGTGGATTTGGAATTGCATTGTTTGGTTTTGACAGCATTCAGGTTTTAATTCAATAGTGTGAATGCATACAGACATACAAAATGTACTTGCAGGTGAACTCAATATATCTTTGTGATGTTTTAATGCAAAATGTGAGTTGTGGACACCAACATTTTGTAATTTTCAGGCAAAACAAGCTTATTCAGTTTGTTTGGGTTGACATAAGCTATGAGAATAAACATAAGAAAACATGAGTAGCTCTCGGCCATTTTCATTTTGTAAAAGTAACTCTCAGGGGGGATAAAAGGTTAGAGACCCCCCTGCCTT
The DNA here is from genome assembly GCF_016835505.1 of Polypterus senegalus. Lineage (NCBI taxonomy): Eukaryota > Metazoa > Chordata > Cladistia > Polypteriformes > Polypteridae > Polypterus > Polypterus senegalus. The sequence goes on from NC_053154.1 coordinate 334,936,809, forward strand.
AGCGGAAGTCTGTGTGTTGGTTTTGTGTCCACTGAGGATTTGAATTGTTCTTAAACTGCCTTTTCATGGTTGACTCGTTTCATTTTCTCCAGAATGTTTCTATTGGAATTGTTGGCAAAGACTTGGAGTTTACTGTCTATGATGATGATGATGTTTCGCCATTCCTTGAAGGCCTGGAGGAGAGACCTCAGAAAAAGGTAAATGAATGAGTGTCCAACTAAGGCTGCTTTGAGATTATTCAGGTCGATTACCTTAAGTTGCCGTTAATTAGCAGTGATGACTGGAGTCTCTGGCCAAATAACACATACATGACCGTTATTGGTGACCACGTACATCCCTTCATGGGCACAATTTAGTTATCTTCTAAAGGCTACTTCCAGCATAATAGTGCACTAAATCACAAAGCAAAGGTTTTCTGAACATGACAATGAGGTCATTGTACTTTAATGGCCTTGCCAGTCAGCGTATCTGAATCCAATAGGACACCTTTTGGATGTGATAGAATGGGAGATGAATGTGCAGTTGACAGTCTGAGGAAAATTCTTGATACGGTCATGTCAACATGGGCCAGAATCTCAAAGGAATGTTTGTAACCTCTTGTGGAATCCATGCCATAAAGAATTGAGGCTGTTTTGATAGCAGGAGGAAGCTATTGTGGTCCTAAGAGTTGGTTCATTGAGTGTTAAGTTTATAATTTTATTATTAGTGGAGGAAACAGATTTGAAGGGCAACCAGCTAAAGTGTGTAAACCCTGGAAATGACCCTCAAAACCATTGCTGATGACGAACAAGTCAAGAATCCCGTTGTCTTCGTAATGTTTCCTTGACAGACTTCTTTTAATTAAAGCACAAATAATATTCCGTCATTTTTGACTTGTATTTATCTTGTCCTCTTTTCTCCTTTCTGTCTCGCAGGCCCCACAGCCTCCTGATGCTCCTCCTGCTGATAAACCCGATGAGCCTATGGAGCACTAGTGTGCGGCCATTGGTGCACAGTCACAAAGACAGATTCTTCACAAGTTCATTTTCTCTACTTTATTTGCAGCAGGATGTAATACAAAATGTCAATAAAGCAGGTTTGTTAAATACGGGAAACCTTCATCCACTTGTGCTTTTTGTTCACATTCATGTCACTTGTGTGCAATTCACTCAAGGTGAGGATCCTCTGTTGGTCACTTCATGTCCTCAGGGGAGAAACAAGCTGTTTTGTGGTGCGTATGTAAGAATATTTTTTTTTTGCTGCGTAGCATAGTACCTCAGAGTGATGTCATTTAAACTGCCATAATCTAGAGTGGGGCCTGGGGACCCCTTTGAAGATTTGTGCGATCAAGTGGGTGGACAACTCATTGAAAGCACAAGCAAATGACTGTGAGGTTATTTATTGCCCTCATGCAGTGCACCCTTTGCATCCGTGCCCCTGCCCGTACTTTGTGAGACATCGATGGCAGCAGGAATCAAACACGGGTCCCTGAAATCACAGCCACCAGTTTTACTACTCAGCTATAGTCATGGCCGAAATTATCGGCACCTCTGGAATTTTCCCAGAAAATGCACCATTTTTCCCAGAAAATTGTTGCAATTTCAAATGTTTTGTATACTGTACACACGTTTAGTTCCTTTATGTACATTGGAACAACACAAAAAAACAGAGAAAAAAAAGCCAAAGCTGGCATCATTTCACACAGAACACCAAAACCGGGCTGGACAAAATTGTGGGTAAATCATTTTATTTCAAGTATATGATGCACGTTTGAACTCACCTGTGGCAAGAAACAGGTGCTGGCAATATAGCAATCACACCTGAAGCCAATTAAAATGGAGAAAAGTTGACTCAACCTTTTGTGTTGTGTGTCTGAGTGTGCCACACTAAGCATGGAGCTTATTAAACACGTTCTATGATTTTTGTGATGGGCGACCATAAAGAATAGCAAGTCTGAAGAGTCAAAAGAATGTCATGATGGACCGTGTGCCAAAAGCAGCCGTGAGGTCTACAAGGACCATTAGTGTTAAAAGATGACGATCTGCTGTGATTAGGAGATCAGTAGTCACCCTGACCAGTGCCGTCTCCGTACTGTGATTGGCCCTAAAACCAGACTGGAATTCCTCAGATAGGCCATTAGAGGCAAAATGGTCTTTTAAATGGCCTGCAACAGCACATCCTAGGATTTTACCCACTTATAATTGCTCGGTAGTTTTTAAAATCCTTAGGGTCAAGTCCTGGTTTTGTAAGGACTGGTGTTATAACGGCCATCTTTGAGGTGGAAGGGACCGGACCAGTGTAAAGGAATGTGTTGATGTTACTGGTGATAAAAGTAAGAAGAAAAGGCAAAGCAGTCTTAACCAAAAAAAAGAGTGTGCGAGGGGGTACCCAAAAACAACCGGAATCTGTACCTGGTGTGCAATCTCGACTTGGTTGCGAATTTCGCCGCTTGGTGTGGCACATTTACAGTATTCTGCACCAGTGTGTCAGGTGACGTTGCTCTGTGTTGTTCGTATGCCATTCCGTGTTGGTTTTTCTTGGTGCTTATTAAACATGTTCTGCGAATTTTGTGATGGGCGATCATAAAGCACAGCGAGTCTGCGTTCAATTTCCTTCTCTCTGCTGCTGAAACTGTAGCGACAATTGACAATTTTAAAGAGGAAGCATTAAGTAAAACAACAGGCCTAGATAGATAGATAGATAGATACTTTCTTAATCCCAAGGGGAAATTCACATAATCCAGCAGCAGCATACTGATACAAAAAAAAAATTATTTAATTAAATAAAATGAAAAAAAATTAAAAAGCAGACAATAACTTTGAATAATGTTAGCATTTACTCCCCTGGGTGGAATTGAAGAGTCGCATAGTGTGGGGTCTCCTCAGTCTGTCAGTGGAGCAGGACGGTGACAAAAGTCTGTCACTGAAGCTGCTCCTCTGCCTGGAGATGATCCTGTTCAGTGGATTCTTTATGATTGACAGGAGTTTGCTTAATGCCCGTCGCTCTGCCATGGATGTCAAACTATCCAACTTTACTCCTACAATAGAGCCTGCCTTCCTCACCAGTTTGTCCAGGCGTGAGGCGTCCCTCTTCTTTATGCTGCCTCCCCAGCACACCACCGCGTAGAAGAGGGCGCTCACCACAACCGCCTGGTAGAACATCTGCAGCATCTTATTGCAGATGTTGAAGGATGCCAACCTTCTCAGAAAGTAGTCGGCTCTTTCCTCTCTTCACAGAGCATCCGTATTGGCAGTCCAGTCCAGTCCAATTTATCATCCAGCTGCACTCCCAGGTATTTCTAGGTCTGCACCCTCTGCACAGTCACCTCTGATGATCACAAGGTCCATGAGGGGCCTGGGCCTTCTAAAATCCACCACCAGCTCCTTGGTTTTGCTGGTGTTAAGAAGCAAGTGGCTATGAGTGGTCTTCACGTTTCAAATGTCACTTGAAGACCAACCACGATCTGATCTGGCTGACCTTCCACAATTAGGAATGATGAAAATCTTGAAAAAGTTTGCAGCGCAATTTATGAAGATGGTTGTTGGACTATTGAAGAGACTTCTGAATTGACTTGTGTGTCTCGGAGTTCTTGCCACCTTCTCTACTCACCTGATCTTTGCTCCGTGGGACTTTTTCTTGCTCCCGCGTATAATGAAAAGAACTGAAAGGAGTTCTTGTACCGTCAACGAAGTCAAAGAAAAGGTCACTGCAGGCCTTGGACGAAGTTCCTCTTTGGCGATTCCAAAAATGTTTTCACCAGTGGGGAAAATCGTTGGGACAAGTACAGCCATTCATATGGAAAGGACTTTGAAGGAGACTAAAATTTCAGGAAGTAAAAATGATTAAAACTTTTTTTTTTCCCCAATTCCGGTTATTTTTGGGTATCCCCTCATACATTACAAAAAAATACAGACGGGTACTAAATAAATTAAAATAGGTTTCACCTAAATAGAAAAGAAGATAAAGGTGGTGTCCTATAGTCCCAGGTTCAGATACTCAGTGCGTTGGCACGAAGTTGTTTGTTTTTCACGCACTTTTTCAAGACTTGTCTGGACCCAAAGTCCCGTAGCTTCTGCGCCTGAGCACTGCTTTGCATGGAGGTTGAATGTTCTCCTCTTATCTTGTTGGCTTTACCCTTCCACACGTTAGATTAGGTTACCTGATGGTGCTACCCTGGCTGAGTGGGAGTCTGTGATGGCTGCCCAGGACTTTCATTCAGTGGACAGAGCTTAGGACGTCTGAAGGGAAATGGAGGAGGTTGAAGGCCCAGGCTGACCTGGGTAAGTATCTGTTTCTTCCATCTTCCTTCTCTTCTGCTCCTACCAAGGTACGTTTATTTCAAAACGTGTGGCTTGTTCTCTGCGTTCACCTCTTTCTCTCCTCTACCACTTCCAACCTCAACCCCCTTGACTGTTGATGACTTTGCAACCTTTATTCAGGAAAAAGGTGGCTACCATCAGCAGCTCACTCTCATCACCTCCTCCAGCCAAAGTGAGAACTAAGTGGCTCGGGGAACAAAACATCGAAATTTTGGGGTCCATGGCCAGGAAACTGCTTAGACCTTAATTCCATTGAGAACTTTTGGTCAGTCCTCAAAAACCCATCCATTCTGACAAACTCCAACCATTGATTATACAAGAACGGGCTGCCATCACTCAGGATTTGGCCCAGAAGTTGATTGCCGGCCTGCCAGGGTGAATTGCAGATGTCTTGAAAAACAAAGAAGGGCCAACACTGTAAATATTGACTCTGACCATAAACTTCATGTTGTTGTCAATAAAAGCCTTTGAAACTTCTGAACTGCTTGTAATTGTAGTACTTCAGTATCCCACAGAAACATCTGACAAAAAGATCTAAAAACTCTGAAGCAGCAAACTTTGTGAAAACCAACACTTGGGTCATTCTCAGAAGTTTTGGCAGGGTGGTTCTCCCCCAACAGTGCCCTCTACCGATCCCAAGGGACCTCCCTACAGGGCTGCACTTCTGGATTCCCATTTCACTAGCACCCCTGCAGGTGCCTCGACTGGGTTTTTATACAAGGACTACTGCCACCTAGTGCATGGGGGATGAAACCACTCCCAGATTCTGGCTTCCACTGAGCCATCCATTATTTTGAACTGAGTTAGCTTTCCACGATGTTGGCCAATCTGTCCATTGTTCCTCTCTGACCTCCATTCCTGTTAATGATATGTCTTCTGATCTGGCCAGGATGCCCATTCTCCTCCTACAAATGGTCAACCACCAGATCCTGCTTGCCAACCTCTCTGACCTTGGCATCACTGGGACTGCTCACAGGTGGTTTGAGCCCTACCTCGTGGGCAGATCCTATTGTGTGTCCTGGCATTGGAGAGATGTCAAGGGTGCACCAGGCAAGTACTGGAGTGCCCCAAGGATTGGTACTGAGTTCTCTCTCTTCTCTCTATACATGTCATCATTTGTCCTATCATCCAGTCCCATGATTCTTCCTAGCAGTGCTACAGATGATACACAACTGCTCCTTTTGCTCCCTCCACATGGTATTAATGAGAACCTCTGCATGTCTCACTAATATTGCAACCAAGATGAAGGCTCACCATCTCCAACACAAAGAAGGAAAGAAGGAGGACCACATGGTATTAGCAAGACCCTCTGCATTTTTCATTAATGTTGCCACCAGTTTGCCACCTGGTAAAGAAGGACCTTCAGAGGACCACACGGTATCAGCGAGAACCTCTTCATGTCTCACCAAGATGAAGGAACACCATTTCCAACTCTACCTGGCAAAGAAGGACCTTCAGAGGACCACACGGTATCAGCAAGAACCTCTGCATGTGTCACTAATGTCTCACCTGGATGAAGGCTCACCATCTCCAATACAATCCTTGCAAATAAGGACTTCCACAGGCAGGACCACACGGTATCAGCGAGAGCCTCTGTATGTCTAACCAGGATGAAGGACTACCATCTCCAACTCTACCAGGCAAAGCAGGACCTTCAGAGGACCAAACTCTATAAGCGAGATCCTCTGCATGTCTCACTAATATTGCAACCAGGAAGAAGACTCACCATCTCCAATGCAACTTTCGCAAAGAAAGATGTCTAGAGGACCACATGGTATCAGTGAGAACCTCTGCATGGTTCACCAAGATGAAGGAACACCATCTCTTTACCTGGCAAAGAAGGACCTTCACAGGACCACATGGTATCAGTGAGAACCTCTGTGTGTCTCACTAATATTGCAACCAGGATGAAGGAACATCACCTGCAGCTCAAAGACAGACCTTCTTGTTATCCCAGCTTGTCCGTCTATTTCACAATCAGTCTCTCTTCAGCTTGGCTCTCTATTGATAACACCTACCAACTCAATACTCAAACTTAGGGTGGTGATTGATGACCAGCTGTTCTTCACCAGGTTCCTAGAGTCAATATACAACATCTGGAAAATCAGGCTGCACCTGACAGAATAGGCAGCGTGACTCCTGGTCCCAGACTTTGGTCCCGTCACATCTGGACCACTGCAACTCTCCACTGTGTCACCAAGCTGCTTTAGATGATTCAAAATCTGGTGTTCGGCCAACTGAGGTGGGCACATGTCACTCCTCTCTTCAGATCACTACACTGACTTCTTGGAGTGGCACGTATGTAGTTCAAATCCACGATGCGGGCCTACAGAACAGTTGGCACCTGTGTATACGGAGACACTTCTGAGGTCTTCTGCTCCTTCATGACCATTTAGGTTGGCTGTTGAACAGCATCTAGTGAGGTCACTTCTTCTTGGTGTAACAAAATGACAAGAAAGGCCATAAAGGTTTGGGGCACCTTCTGGTGATCCCCGTATGATTAAAAACAACAACGAGAAAAAAAACATCTACAGGAAAAAACACGATAACACCTTTCCAGACACAAGTCCTAACTCAGACTGAGTCCATGATGGCACCAGCCCCGGTCGTGAGGCAGAAGTGGAAGGTTCTGCTGCTTGGGAACCGGAAATTATGTCGCCCAGCAGCCCTCCACCGATCGCTGGATCTGCAGTTAGAATGGAAGGAGAGGCATTAGGTGACAGCGCCAACCCTCGGCAGAGGGTGGTATTACCGGTCAACAAGGCCTGAAGTTGTCTCCTAAGTGCACGTATGTGCCATTGGCATCAAATCTCAGTCCAGACGCTTTGTTTGTGGCACCTGGCTGGTGGAACAAGCTGCCCACCTGCATTCGAAAGTCAACGATGTTTTTAAGAAGCGTCTAAAGACACTCGTGTTTGATGAATTCCTGTTGAGCTGAAATTAACCGTTAAGTTTTGAAATCTAAGAATTGTAACTCGCTTGTATTCCGTTTTTTGAGCTCTTTGCCTGTGACAATCGATTTTGTCACCTTTTTCCTGTCACACTTGTTCCTAAACAGTCCCCCAGACTGATGTTTACTCGATTAGGTTGGCCACATTTGTAAGTCACTTTGGATAAAAGCATCTGCTAGGCAAATAAATGTAAATGGTTCCCTATCCAAAGCTGGCACCTGCCTCGTGCCAGTGCTGCTAGGGAAGGTGCCAGCTCTCCAGACCCTTCAATTGGATAAGCACCTTACAAATGGATGAATGACAACTGCCCATGTGTGCCCAGGCTGAGGGGAGCTCTGTGATTGGACTCTCTCTCTGTCTCTCGCCCTCTCTTGTTGCACCCCATAGTCCTATGCACCATTAAGGCCAGCAGTGGGCGCCTTCCTTCTTGTCCGCACTCCTTTCCCTTCCTGGGGCATAAGAGCTGCTTGTGGAATTCCCAAGCCAGTCCATTCCTTGATATCTTCCATCAATCTTCTTCTCGCTCTTTTCCTGTTTTTATCACCCCTTTAATCCCACCAAGCATCACATTATTTTTCAACCTGTTGTTGATTCAGCATATATGGCCAAACAACTGCTGTTTCCTTTCTTTAATCACATCAAGCCTTGTTATTCTCTCTCCACATCGAGGGCTCTGCTGTGGAATTGGTCAACAGCACCCAGTTCTCTGGCAGCTGACCTTACTTGGTCAATTAACACCACCACCACCATAGCCAAGGAGCAACAGCACCATCTCCATTTCCTTCAGCGGATGATAAAGATAAACTTACCTCCTCCTGTTCTCACCACTTTCTACAGGGGGCACCACTGAGAGCATTCTGTTGGAGTGACAAATGCCATGCATTTTATTTCTAAAATTCTTGTGATGCACCATCTGTTGGAATGACAAATGCCATGCATTTTATTTCTAAAATTCTTGTGATGCGCCATCTGTTGGAATGACAAATGCCATGTGTATGTCTCTGTTATATGCCATTTGGTATGGAATTCAAAATAGAGAATTCATGTTTGTGATGCACCATCTGTCGGATTGCCAAATGCAATGCATATATCTCTGTTGTATGCCATTTGGTATGGGATTTGAAGAAGCAGTGTTAACATTTGTAATGCACCATCTGTTGGAATGACAAATACAAAGCATTTTCATCCATCCATCCATCCTCTTCCGCTTATCCAAGGTCGGGTCGCGGGGGCAGCAGCTTGAGCAGAGAGGCCCAGACTTCCCCCCGCCACTTCTTCCAGCTCTTCCGGGAGAATCCCAAATGCGTTCCCAGGCCAGCCGGAGACATAGTCCCTCCAGCGTGTCCTGGGTCTTCCCCGGGCCTCCTCCCGTTGGACGTGCCCGAACACCTCACCAGGGAGGGCCCAGGAGGCATCCTGATCAGATGCCCGAGCCACCTCATCTGACTCCTCTCTCGCGGAGGAGCAGCGGCTCTACTCTGACGGATGACTGAGCTTCTCACCCTATCTTTAAGGGAAAGCCCAGACACCCTGCGGAGGAAACTCATTTCAGCCGCTTGTATTCGCGATCTCGTTCTTTCGGTCACTACCCATAGCTCATGACCATAGGTGAGGGTAGGAGCGTAGATCGACTGGTAAATTGAGAGCTTTGCCTTACGGCTCAGCTCCTTTTTCACCACGACAGACCGATGCAGAGCCCCATCACTGCGGATGCCGCACCGATCCGCCTGTCGATCTCACGCTCCATTCTTCCCTCACTCGTGAACAAGACCCCGAGATACTTGAACTCCTCCACTTAGGGCAGGATCTCTCCCCCAACCCTGAGAGGGCACTCCACCCTTTTCCGGCTGAGGACCATGCTCTCGGATTTGGAGGTGCTGATTCTCATCCCAGCCGCTTCACACTCAGCTGCGAACCGATCCAGAGAGAGCTGAAGATCACGGCCTGATGAAGCAAACAGGACAACATCATCTGCAAAAGCAGTGACCCAATCCTGAGTCCACCAAACCGACCCCTTCAACACCCTGGTTGCGCCTAGAAATTCTGTCCATAAAAGTTATGAACAGAATCGGTGACAAAGGGCAGCCCTGGCGGAGTCCAACTCTCACTGGAAACGGGCTCGACTTACTGCCGCAATGCGGACCAAGCTCTGACACCGTTGTACAGAGACCGAACAGCTCTTATCAGGGGTCCGTACCCCATACTCCCGAGCACCCCCACAGGATTCCCGAGGGACACGGTCAATGCCTTTTCCAAGTCCACAAAACACATGTAGACCGGTCGGGCAAACTCCCATGCACCCTCCAGGACTCTGCTAAGGGTGAAGAGCTGGTCCACTGTTCCGCGACCAGGACTAAAACCACACTGTTCCTCCTGAATCCGAGGTTCACTATCCGACGGACCCTCCTCTCCAGAACCCCGAATAGACTTTTCCAGGGAGGCTGAGGAGTGTGATCCCTCTATAGTTGGAACACACCCTCCGTCCCCTTTTAAAGAGGGGACCACCACCCCGGTCTGCCAATCCAGAGGCACTGTCCCGATGTCCATGCGATGTTGCAGAGACGTGTCAACCAAGACAGTCCTACAACATCCAGAGCCTTAAGGAACTCCGGCGATCTCATCCACCCCTGCCACCAAGGAGTTTTTTGACCACCTCGGTGACTTCAGTCCCAGAGATGGGAGAGCCCACCTCAGAGTCCCCAGGCTCTGCTTCCTCATTGGAAGGCATGTTAGTGGGATTGAGGAGGTCTTCAAGTACTCCTCCCACCACCCTAACGCCCCAGTCGAGGTCAGCAGCGCACCATCCCCACCATATACGGTGTTGACACTGCACTGCTTCCCTCCTGAGACGCCGGACGGTGGACCAGAATCTCCTCGAAGCCGTCCAAAGTCGCTCTCCATGGCCTCCAAACTCCTCCCATGCCCGAAGTTTTGCCTCAGCAACAACGAAGCCGCGTCCGCTTGGCCTGCCGGTACCTATCAGCTGCCTCCAGAGACCCACAGGACAAAAAGTCCTATAGGACTCCTTCTTCAGCTTGACGGCATCCTCACCGCGGTGTCCACCAACGGGTTCGGGATTGCCGCCACGACAGGCACCACCACCTTGCGCCACAGCTCCGTCAGCCGCCTCAACAATAGAGGCACGGAACATGGCCCATTCGACTCAATGTCCCCACCTCCCTCGGGACGGGTTGAAGTTCTGCCGGAGGTGGGAGTTGAAGCTACTTCTGACAGGGGACTCTGCCAGCCGTTCCCAGCAGACCCTCACAACACGCTTGGGCCTACCAGGTCTGACCGCATCTCCCCACCATCGAAGCCAACTCACCACCAGGTGGTGATCAGTTGACAGCTCCGCCCCTCTCTTCACCCGAGTGTCCAAGACATATGGCCGCAAGTCGACGACACGACCACAAAGTCGATCATCGACCTGAGGCCTAGGGTGTCCTGGTGCCAAGTGCACATATGAACACCCTTATGCTTGAACATGGTGTTCGTTATGGACAATCCATGACAGCACAGAAGTCCAATAACAAAACACCGCCGGGTTCAGATCGGGGCCATTCCTCCCAATCACGCCCTTCCAGGTCTCACTGTCATTGCCCACGTGAGCATTGAAGTCTCCCAGCAAAACGAGGGAATCCCCAGAAGGTATGCCCTCTAGCAACCCTCCAGAGACTCCAAAAGGGTGGATACTCCAAACTGCTGTTCGGCATACGCACAAACAACAGTCAGGACCCTTCCCCGGAGGGGAGGCCACCCTCTCGCCCACGGGGTAAACCCCAATGCACAGGCTCCAGTGGGGGCAATAAGTATGCCCACACCTGCTCGGCCTCTCACCGGGGCAACTCCAGAGTGGTAGAGAGTCCAGCCCCTCTCAAGAAGATTGGTTCCAGAGTCCAAGCTGTGCGCCGAGGTGAGTCCGACTATATCTAGCCGAACCTCTGACCTCGCGCACTAGCTCAGGCTCCTTCCCTTCAGAGAGGTGACATTCCACGCCCCAAGAGCCAGTTTCTGTAGCCGAGGATCAGACCGCCAAGGTCCCCGCCTCGCCACCACCCAACTCACACTGCACCCAACCTCCTTGGCCCCTCCCATAGGTGGTGAGCCCATGGGGAGGAGGACCCACGTTACCTCTTCGGGCTGTGCCCGGCCGAGCCCCATGGGTGCAGGCCCGCCACCAGGCGCGCCATCGAGCCCCACCTCCAGGCCTGGCTCCAGAGGGGCCCGTGACCAGCCCGGGCAAGGGAAAACGTCGTCCAAAGTTTTTTCTTCATTGGAGGTTTATTGAACCGCTCTTTGTCTCATCGCTCACCTAGGACCAGTTTGCCTTGGGTGGCCCTACCAGGGGCATAAAGCCCCGGACAACATAGCTCCTAGGATCATTGGGACACGCAAACCCCTCCACCACGATAAGGTGACGACTCAAGGAGGGGACAAAGCAGGTTTTTTTTTTTTTTTAGCATTTTAGTACTACAGATGTTTGTAAAGTGTTATTTCTCAGAATGGCAGAGACATAGCAACTGGTGGGACAATTTATTAAGGTGAATTTATAGGGTAGCCTAGTTCTTCACCTGTCTTGTACTTGTCCTGTGTTTTTGTATAAGTTGCACCCCGGGGGTCCTCTTATTTCTTGCCACTGTACGGTGTATGGATGGTATGACAATAAAGCCACTTGACTTGACTTCAAATATTCACCTTCTCTTTCCAGCATATTCTCAATATTTTCCCATCACACACCTTTTCTGACTTCCTTACATCTCCTGATTTTTAAGTCCAGGATTCAAACACATTTAGCAACATGGAAAGTATTCACATTTTGGGGCTTCTGTTGATATTCTGGCTCAGCCATATTGTGACCAGACTGCTTGCTATCCCGATTCTCCTTTGTATTTTTTTTTTTTTTACAGCCATTATTAATTCTGGTTATCATATAAAAAGGGTCCACAGAGTCAAGTGCACTGTGATTAACAGGTGTGCTCAAAAGAAAAGGTGTGGCGTAAACCTCGAGTTCAAACCCCACTACTGAGGCTGTGGGACCCTGAGCAGGTCACTTCACCTACCTGCAAGCCAACTGGGAAAAACAAAAGAAATGGAAGCCATTGTATCTCAAATGTTGTTGCCTTGGATAAAGGCTTCAGTCAAGTAATCGATATATGTAAAAAACAGAATGTCTGCCTGTCTGTCTGCCTGCCTGCCTGCCTGCCTGTCTGTCTGTCTGTCTGCCTGCCTGTCTGTCTGCCTGCCTGCCTGTCTGTCTGCCTGCCTGCCTGTCTGTCTGCCTGCCTGCCTGTCTGCCTGCCTGCCTGCCTGCCTGCCTGCCTGCCTGCCTGTCTGTCTGCCTGCCTGTCTGTCTGCCTGCCTGCCTGCCTGCCTGCCTGTCTGCCTGTCTGCCTGCCTGTCTGTCTGTCTGTCTGCCTGTCTGCCTGCCTGCCTGTCTGTCTGTCTGTCTGTCCGTCCGTCCGTCCGTCCCCTTTACAATCCTACACACTTTGACTGATCTGGACCAAATTTTGCTAAGTTGCCCTTTAGGACCATACGGCCAAGATAGACTACTTTGGAACCCAATGTTTTGCCCCTGGGGGTCCCAGTGTTGTTGTTGTTGTTTTATCACCCTGTGTGCTACTGTTTGTACACCAGTGCCACCTGCTGGCTCAGAGCGAGTGAAACACTCAAACAGACCGAAGCCAAATTAGCAGACATAATGACCGGCGCTTAACATTACTGACCACAGCAACAGCTCATGCGCTGCTTCTGTCTGTCTACTGTAATATAAAATGGAGTGTCATGGGCTTGTGTAGGGGGGCTCAATTGAGACTGGAAGTGCAGCACAACACAAAGGAGAGACAAAGGGTTGTTCTTTAACTCCTGCTTTGCCAGCTTTTCTTCATAATGTAAGCACTACGAACTGTCCACGTTGAGCTAAGAGGACAAGTCAGACATGACAGTGTGTCCTTACTTAAAGTGGGCATAGAAAAGATTCCCATTTTTTTTTTTTTTTGCTTTACAGCCTTAAATAAAAACACAAACCAATATTTTTTCCAGCTTTACTTACTCAATGCTACCTCTAACATCCAAGTGAAAGATATCACAGCTACAGTTCAGAAGAATTTTAGAAAATCAAAAACAAGAAATCCTGAGACTAATTAAGGACCCCCCCAACTCAATCAGGTGTCAGTGCCCCCCATTTCCATTGCGGCTACTGGCTTCCTTCCACCTGTGCTCAGTTGTAATGAGTGGGATTAGTGAAGCTGTTCCTGGTCCATTCATTCCCTCCTTGGTAGAGCAACTGACAGCAAACAACGGACTACGGGTGGCAAGACACTCTCAGAAGATCTCAGGGATAGACTTGTGGACAGACATCAGGCAGGAGATGGAGACAAAAACATCTCAAAGGCTTTATCAATCCCAAGGAGCCCAGTAAAGTCCATCATAAAGAAGTGTTTGGTACTACGAGGACCCTCCCTGGACCCTCCTAACTGGATGGAAGGGCAAGGAGGAAACTGGTAGGAGAGGCTAACAAGAGGCCAATGGCCACTTTGAAGGAGTTACAGGATTTGATGGCACAGAGTGGTCATTAATGGTGTGCAGGTGACAACAATTTCACAAACGCTCCACAACTGTGGTTTGTTCGGGAGGGTCGCACTTCTCAAGAAAGGTCACATTAAGGCTCGTTTGAGCTTTGCCAGAAACCACCTTGAAGATTCTGATGCCAAGTGGAAAAAGGTCTTATGGTCAGATGAGAGCAAAATCAGACTATTTGGCCGTCAACACCAAACGGTACACCAATGCAGCTCACCATCCACAACACACCATACCTACAGTAAAGAATGGAGGGGGGGGCAGCATCCTGTTGTGGGGGGCCTGGGGCTCTCGTTAGGGTAGATGGACAAATGGATGGGGTAAAATACCATCAAATTCTGGAGGAAAACCTGCTACCCCGTAGAAAGGTGAAGGTGGGCAGAATGTTCACCTTTCAACACGACAACGACCCGAAGCACACGGTGGCTGAAGGAGAAAAAAGTGAATGTCCTGGTGTGGCCAATCAGAGCCCAGACCTAAATCACACTGAAAATCTGTGGAAAGATCTGAAGATAGCAGACCACCAACACTCACCAGCCGATGTGACCGAACTTGAACAGCTAAACTGTAAAGAAGAGTGGGGGGCAAATATTGAGTGGGCTCAATCTAGATGGGCAAAGCTGATAGAGAAGAATCACCACAGACTCAAGGCTGTCATTAAAGGAAAGGGGGGGTCAACAAAATGACATTGGCATGGGGGGGCTGATCCTTTATTAATGTCAGGAGGTCTTGTTTTGGATTTTTTATCATTTTTCTGAACTGTAGCTGTGATATCTATCAGTTAGATGTTAGAGGTGGCATTGAGTAAGGAATGCTGGGAAGAAATATTGGTTTGTGTGTGTTTTCATTTAAGGCTGTAAAGCAAAAAAAAAAAAAAGGGAATATTTTGAAGGGGTGATTCTTTTCTATACCCACTGTATAACCCAGCAAGGAGTTACTACAATTTTGAAATCCAGCTGCACCCAAATAAGAAAGAATTCTGTAAAATGTCACGTGTTGCTTCTATCCATCCATCCATTTTCTGACCCGCTGAATCCAAATACAGGGTCACGGGGGTCTGCTGGAGCCAATCCCAGCCAACACAGGGCACAAGGCAGGAACCAATCCTGGGCAGGGTGCCAACCCACCGCAGGTTGCTTCTAGCTATTGTAATCTAAATCAAAGTATCATGCACTTTTGTGGGAGGCTGCTGGGTGAGGCTTGATCAAAAATGAACTAAGAGGACAAATCAGACAGAAAAGCATTCATGGTTAGAACCCAGCAAAGTGCTCCGTGGGGCCCAGCAAGGAGTTCT
>NC_053154.1:335701930-335749430 GCF_016835505.1 Polypterus senegalus
GTAAAGTAACCTAAGCACTATGTGCAATAATCAGTAGTGCAAAAGCCACTAACGTTAAAAAGTGAGAAGGTGTTCCAGCGCTCAATAAGCTTCTTAATCCCAGGAGAGTAGAAGTCTTTTGACTGCATGTTGTCCTATTCTTGCACAGGATCAATAACCTCCTCTTTCGAGTTGAATTTCTTCCTTCCTAAAAGTTCCTTAAGTGGACCAAAGAGATGACAGTCCTTCTCTGAGTGACTTGCACCAATCATACACTCTCGACTGCGAGAGAGAGAGACACTCCTCCCCAAATTGATTTTTAAATCTCGAATAAATCTAAGATAGAATAACTCCTTCATTTGTGCACCATTTTTGGCAACACTACTGTGTACCTCCTTCTCCTACCGGACTTGTTGATTACAACTGACAGGACAGAGGGGGCAGCTAGCACTACTGATGAGAAGTTCAAATGTTCATGTGTTTGTCCAAGGAGTCATGTCTACCTTGCACTCTTTATAAGAATGGAGCATGAAAATTCCTGTTTATAATTGAACACCCCTCGTAATAAAGCAGATGATGCAGCGTACATTTCACAGTTCAGTATTTTATTCAGATCAACTTTATTAATCTAATTTAATTTACTTGTATTGGAATAAATTGAAAGAAGAAATATTTGTTCAAAAATGTTACATTCTTCTCCCCAGTTGTGGTAAAGTTGGAAATCCACAACATGTAACTTTAGCATATCTGCGAAGAAGAATATATGTATAACCTTCAAGTTTTTTTGTTGTTCGTCTCGTCGACCGCACTGTGTAAGGCGGTGTTTCTCAACCTCTGGGTCGCAACCCAGGTTTCCGCAGGTGGGTCACAGGTTGATGCCAACCTGGTAGGTCGCTGTGGGTCTCTTTAGCGATTGGCAGTGTTGTGTGATTTGTTTCCCCGTTTCTAAGTGAGCTTGTTTCACCATGAGGGGGACCCCAAATCATTGCCCGTTTCACCAAGGGGGTGGTTTGCAATTGCTGCTAGTGTAGTTTTTTCCCAGCCTCGGCCCTGGGGGGCACACTGTGGCTGCAGGTTTTTGTTCCAACCAGCTTCTGTTTTTAATTGGACTCCTGGGCTAATTAAGTGATGTATTATTTTCCAAGTTCTGTGTTTTGAGAACAATATAGAAATTATAAAACTAAGTTTGGCTAAAATAAAATAAATAAATAACTGTTTATTTTATATATATATATATTATGTTTGACAATTTTGTCATTGCTGGCTGTCCCATCCGTCATCTCCCCTCCCTCCCTATCAGTGTCTCTGTTTTCGTGAGTCGAGAAATTTTGTTCTTTCCGTGTCTGATCGGATTCCATAATTGCGGTAACGCTGTCTCTGGGGTGGAATCCTGAGCGCTACTCTGTACTTCCTGGTTGATTGTGGTTTCATGAATGGATGTTAAATCTCACATTAATAAATGGGGTGGCTTGTTGAATAATTGAATCACTGATGGAGCAAGTAAGCGTGGCAAATCTATTTTTTGTGGTGTTCACTCTCTGTTCAAATCCTTAAACTCTGTACGTGAAGTAGAATTATCTGGGATAGCCAAATTTCCCCCCCGGGGACAGATAAAGGTAGGTCTGTCTGTCTCTAAATATGGTGCCTTTCCTATTTATCTCTCTATCTCACAGTGCCTTTCACTCTATCCATCGATCCATGAGCATTCACTTAGCTGTTTTGGGAGTAATGTGTGATTTTTATGGGCTTTCCATTAGGACTGTAAAAATCCTTCCAATGACATTTGTGAAACTCCATAAAGCCCATATTTATATATATATATATATATATAAAAAAAAATAATAAAAAATATGCATATATCGGAATGTAAATACAACATTTTGTGAAAGTGGACAAGGCTGGCTGTGAGCGTTTGGTCCGTCGTCAGGCCAATGAATGGCCTTTTCTTGTCAATTTTCTAATGCTTTCTGAAAAGAGTTCATACTACGAGGTGACCGCACTGCAACTGATGTTACTTTAGGAATCCTTACAATGTTTGCATTCTTAAGTTCTCGTGTTGTGCTGTCCTTTTTTGATTTGGCTTTTTTCAAATTCCGTAGCAAGGCTCTTCTGCTTTTGGATGGACTTAACCCTCCTCATAAATGCTCTTGGTCTTTTTTTTTTAAAAAGGTGATTTCCCTGATCCTTGACCTGATGTTCTCCTGCTCCATTTCCTTTCTTCTGAACTCCTGCACTTTACGGAACTGTTGTTGTTATGAGTGCTTTGAAATCCCTTCACTTTATTTTTCTGCTGCCTCTTGACTCACTGGTGCTAGAAAGCCCACACATGTGATATTCCATTCAACTTGTCTTGCTGTCCAGTTATGCAAGACATTGAGATTTTTTTTTTATTTCTATTGTTCCTCCCTATTTTTGGCCCTCTAGACCGGAGTGAGTCTCATTTTTAGGCCATTTTACATGCAGATAATTGCACCCTTCTCATGAAGAGTAAACCAATAGGCATCTTTTCAGCAGTTATGGTCAGCTGGACTCGAAGATGTACAGGCCACATCGGCTGACCCCAAGTCCCTGATAGGATATGAGGAGTCAAAGTTACTCCTTTTCACAAAACTTTGGGAAAAAATGTGAAATGTAGACATACAGTAGACCCCTGCGAAGTCGCAGTTCAGAGTTCGCAGCCTCAGTCGTTCACGGATTTTTCCTTAGAGCCTAACTAATAATTGTTATCGGAAACCGCAAATATCCTCCGCAATTTTTTTTATGGCTGTACTGTACAGAGAACATAAAGCAACCGTAGAGGAAAAGGCGGCCTGTGATGGTGAAAGTAGCCAATCCGAGAGCGTTATTCATTTCTCCTTGCTGCTGCTCTGTGAGGCATCTCCGGCAGATGCAGCCCAGCATTCCCGTATCATAACAGTTTATCACGTGTAGCTCTCTCGTGTGTTTCGCTGAGCATTCTTGTGTTTTTTTTCGTTTTGTTCTTCTTAAAGCTGTAAGATGTCGCCCAAACGCCCTGCACTTTCTAAGGCTTCTGGCAATGAACCAAAGCGCCAGAAAAGGTTTAAGACACTCCAGGAGAAGGTTGAACTACGGGATTTGCTCGCGGAACTAAAATGTTATGCCGCAGTAGCCACCTGAGGAGCTGTAAATCCTCTGCTTTGCTGTGCAGTCATTATCTTCATTACATAACTTCATTGTACTGCACATCATCATCACCATCTTCAATCAATATCATTCATTATTAGTGAGTACCCATATATTTTATTGTATTTTTATTAAATTATTACGTATTTGCCCTATACTTATACCAAAGAAAACAACAGCGCATACCAAAGAGAAGGTGCTTGGATGAATTCCAGTACATATAGGGGTAACATCGGTATTTGACATTCTAGCACTGCAGGAGACATGGCAGTACAGTACTAGACAGTAGACGGGTTTACCTTTACATTCTCTTTTTAGGTTAATGTATTAAGCGGAGTTTGAAATGAAATTAAAATGTTTTGGGGGCATATTTAGAGTTTATACTCTAAAAATAGGCATTTATAAGCCTTTTTTTGACCACGTCCAAAATTTGCAGTTTTTCACAATTCATGGGTGCTCTAGGAACGCAACCACCGCGAATTATGGGGGTCGTCTGTACTAGCAAATCGTACATGTGCAAATTTCACAAGAATAAAAGCGTTACTGAAATGATGATGAGGGAGAGAACATCACACATTACAGTAAGAAAGGAGATTATTTTAATAAGTAGTGACATGTGAGAGGACTCAATATTACTAGTCACATGATTAGTATGGGATATTTATTATAGTCGCTCACAACAGCATGAATATTTACAATACAAACTGTAACATGAACAGCTTAACAGAACATATTGGATAAGAAGGGAAATGCAGGGCACACGTAAGTCATTATGTGTGAAGTGTGGCCGTCAGGTAATGTAATACACCGACGTCTATGATAATTATCGGAAAACGCAATTTGTTGCATAAACGTTCTTATCGGCGAAAATATTCCCATGTGTGTAATCCACAAGTACCTTTAGTACGTTTAACCCGGGTTTCGATGTAACTCTAGAAAATGTAGTGTACAACTGGCCATGGGTAAAAACAGGGCCTGGCGAATAAACTCTGATGTTGTTAAACGTTTGTCGTTGAGACTTGATAGTCATAAAATATGCTAAACAAACCGGAAATTGCCTATACCATAATTTTTTTTTTTTTTTAATTTTATTACAATCAATACATAACAATCAAGTTTTTACAAAAAAAAGAATTAAGTTAAGAACAGATCGATCCCCTGAGATCCCCTGAAAGAGAGAGCAAGCCAAACGGTGTAAAATTTAAGGCTTGTAAAAATACCTAAATTAATAAATTCTCTGTGCTTTATAAACTTATTTTAAAATATTACTGATTAGATCCTGCCATGTTTTGAAAAAGTCTGTACAGATCCTCTAACTGAGTATTTGATTTTTTCCAATTTTAAATAGTATAACACATCAGTTTCCCACTGACTTAAAAGAGGAGAGTTTGGGTTCTTCCAGTTTATCAGAATAAGTCTGCGTGCCAACAGTGTAGTGAATGCGCCTATACCATAATTTAAAGGGAATATCTTGTTTTGAGTTGTCAGTGTTATGGAGTCCCTGTAGTTTTGCCATCGTAACGTTTCTTGTTGTCTGGCAGTTTGCTGTTGCTCTTCACAAAGGTGGTGTGTATAATTAGTTTTTCATTCACTGTCGAGGTGCTGCCACTGATCTTCAGATAATGTCGCTCTGTGGTTTGTCGGACGTTGTCTTTGTTGTTCTGAGGCATCTCGCCTTTGCTGGTTGGTCTGGCGTGATGTCGATGTTTCTGCTTCGTTGCGTTGGTCTGAGTGTGTAGGCCGGTGAGGCCATTTCTGTTGGTCGCCGCTATGCTGTGTGTAATTTTCATTGAAGTGAAGGAAAGAGGAGGTGTAAAATGGTAGTGTCATAATGCACTTTCGGTCAGTAACAAAGTATGCAACGAATAAACGGTCAAACACTACAGTCGATAATTGGTCACATTGTAGAATTGAAGATAAGCCTAAGACCAAAACTCTGCGAAAAAGAAGAGTTTATATAGCAAGAAAATAATGTAGCTCAAAGTGCTTTACATGATGAAAAGAAAACAAAAGACAAAGTAAGAATTTAAAATAAGACAACCATTAATTAACATAGAATAAGAGTAAGGTCCGATGATCAGGGAGGACAGAAAAAACAACAAAAAAAAAAAAACACTGAGTCCTCACTATTGTTGTGGAGGGATAGAGTAGTTGTGGCAACTGTCGTTTATATTGAGCACGGACGGACACAAGTGAAATAATAGAAGGATGGAGTGTCGTTTCATGCCATTTTGATGTTGCTGATCATTAATTATAATCCTATTTTTGATATGTGATTCCTTACCGGTAATCCCAACTATCTAAGAGCGACGCCCAGAAGGCTAAAAATGACAAATGTCAAACCCAAGCATGTGGGGTATCGTTGTAGAGTATTTCAAAGTCAAATATGAGGGATGTAGCCCTCTATGGACCTCCTTCAGAGGATCAAAATTGAAAATTTCTCTTACAGTTGATAATATTTAGACTTTGTGCTTTAATTTAATACTTTAAATATTGGACGCCGCTATTCTTGTTTATCATGTATTTCTACCTCATGTACAATCAGTTCCAGAAGTATTTGGACAGTGACACAATTTTCACAATTTTGGCTCTGTGAGCCGCCACAATGGATTTGAAATTAAGCAATCTTTATACACTCACCTAAAGGATTATTAGGAACACCTGTTCAATTTCTCATTAATGCAATTATCTAATCAACCAATCACATGGCAGTTGCTTCAATGCATTTCGGGGTGTGGTCCTGGTCAAGACAATCTCCTGAACTCCAAACTGAATGTCAGAATGGCAAAGAAAGGTGATTTAAGCAATTCTGAGCGTGGCATGGTTGTTGGTGCCAGACGGGCCGGTCTGAGTATTTCACAATCTGCTCAGTTACTGGGATTTTCACGCACAACCATTTCTAGGGTTTACAAAGAATGGTGTGAAAAGGGAAAAACATCCAGTATGCGGCAGTCCTGTGGGCTGAAAATGCCTTGTTGATGCTAGAGGTCAGAGGAGAATGGGCCGACTGATTCAAGCTGATAGAAGAGCAACTTTGACTGAAATAACCACTCGTTACAACCGAGGTATGCAGCAAAGCATTTGTGAAGCCACAACACGCACAACCTTGAGGCGGATGGGCTACAACAGCAGAAGACCCCACCGGTACCACTCATCTCCACTACAAATAGGAAAAAGAGGCTACAATTTGCACGAGCTCACCAAAATTGGACAGTTGAAGACTGGAAAAATGTCGCCTGGTCTGATGAGTCTCGATTTCTGTTGAGACATTCAAATGGTAGAGTCAGAATTTGGCGTAAACAGAATGAGAACATGGATCCATCATGCCTTGTTACCACTGTGCAGGCTGGTGCTGGTGGTGTAATGGGGTGGGGGATGTTTTCTTGGCAAACTTTAGGCCCCTTAGTGCCAATTGGGCATCGTTTAAATGCCACGGGCTACCTGAGCATTGTTTCTGACCATGTCCATCCCTTCATGAACACCATGTTCCCATCCTCTGATGGCTACTTCCAGCAGGATAATGCACCATGTCACAAAGCTCGAATCATTTCAAATTGGTTTCTTGAACATGACAATGAGTTCACTGTACTAAAATGGCCCCCACAGTCACCAGATCTCAACCCAATAGAGCATCTTTGGGATGTGGTGGAACTGGAGCTTCGTGCCCTGGATGTGCATCCCACAAATCTCCAACAACTGCAAGATGCTATCCTATCAATATGGGCCAACATTTGCAAAGAATGCTTTCAGCACCTTGTTGAATCAATGCCACGTAGAATTAAGGCAGTTCTGAAGGTGAAAGGGGGTCAAACACCGTATTAGTATGGTGGTCCTAATAATCCTTTAGGTGAGTGTAGACTTCCAGCTTCAATTCAAGGGGTTTAACAAAAATATTGTACGAGCCGTTTAAGAATGAATAGCCTCTCCCATTTTCTTAGAAGTATTTGGACATTTCACTGACCAGCTGTTCCATAGCCTGGTGTCAGCAGGTCCCTCGTTATTTCATTAACTATTAAGCAGGCAGAAGGTCTGCAGCAGATTCCAAGTGTGGAATTTGCATCTGGAAGCTGTCCCTGTGAACTCACCATTAGGCTGAGCAAACAAAACAAAACCATTGAAGAGATGGCAGAAACACCACGAGTGGTCAAGTCAACCATCTGGTAGATTTTAAAAAAGAAGGAACACACTGGTGAACTCCGTAACACCAGAAGGTCTGGAAAACCATGGAGGACAGCTGTGCTGGGTGATTGCACAGTCCTGTCCTTGGTGAAGATGAACCCCATCGTGAGATTTAGCCAAACCAAGAATACTCTCCTGGAGGTCGGCCTATCATTGCCAAAGTTTATAATTATGAGAAGACGTCATGAAAGTAAAGACGTAGGGTTTACTACAAGGTGCAGACCACTGGTAAGCTTCAAGCATAGGAAGGACAGATTAGACTTTGACAGAAAGCATTTTTTAAAGCATGTCCAGTTCTGGAACAGCTTTCTGTGGACAAAGGAAAATTAGATCAATATTTACACGAATGACGTAAAGATCTGTCTCATGATCTAATGAATACCACATCATCTGTAAAACATGGCGGAGGCCTGATCATGTGTGGCTGCCAATGGAAGTCGGTCAATGGTGTTTATTGTTGACATGAATGTTGGCAGAAGCAGCAGGATGAATTCTGAAGTTTGCAGTGCACTATGCTGTCTGCAAAGATTCAGACAAATGCTGCAAAACTGACAGGACAACACTTCACAGTACAGTTGGACAACAAGATGAAACATGCTGGGACAGCAAACCAAGTGCATTTCAAGGCAAAGAACTTGAATGTTCTTCAATGGCCAAGTCAATCCACTGACCTGAACCCAACTGGACATGCAGAAGACAAAACTGATGGCAGAAAGTCCAACGAACAAGCAGCACCCGAGGACAGAGGCAGTAAATGCCTGTCAAAGTATCACCGGGGGTGGAAACGCAGCACTTGGAGATGGCCAGGGGTTCAGACTTCAATCAGTCATTGACTGGAAAGGATTTTCAACCAAATACTGAAAACTGGCTGATTCCCGCCGTACCATACGCCGGTGTAAGAATAGGAACGGAAAACGGTGAGAAAGGAATTCAGAAATCAAGAAGAAATAAATACTTCTTGAAAGACGCAGTTGTGAATAGGTGTTTTGGAGGAGACGACAGATAATGAGTCGAAAGATCTAACCCTAGAGAGAGCCACGTACAACTGACTGTGGCTGAAGACTGGTTATTCGAATTTCAGAAGCGCGGCCTTCTTCATACCCACATGCTGTTTACTCTTCACAATAATTCTGTTACGTAAAAATAATCAGTAACAACCCCAAAAAGATGTTGTTGTAGAATGTCTCTAAGTAATTCCTGCAGCGTAATCCAAAAGACTCGTACTACAATATCAGGTCTGTGCTCCGGTCTTTGGGTACCCGATAGTGCATGCAGAATTTCTGGCCAAGCAGGATTACATGTGAAAGTGATAAATAAGTGAGGCTGTCCGAATTTACGTACTATGGCATCCTGATAGTTTTGTTGCATGTACTGTATCTTGGACTTCCTGTAACTGTGGACGGTCATATGATCATTTTGCCTACACGTACGTTGTTATTTTCAGCGTTTGCTTGCAGTGCGTCTGACAGTTCCTTGTATTGTTCCACGCGCAGATCTTGTGGAATGTAATCTGAGATAGTTGAGACACGTGCCCTCTGTTTTAACATACACATCTACGACATACTGTTGGAAAAGTTCGCTGCTCAAGTGCAAAATACTAGATGTATTCCTCATTGCTAATCTGCATGCATAAAATTGCCATTGAGTAAGCCTTATTCGCTTGGCGGTTCTTTTATCGGGAACATGTTGTAAATCTTTGTGCCAGTGAAGTAAAGGAGTAAAAGTGGTTAAACCATAGGATCGCAACTCATATTGAGCGTGGATATCTGTTTACAGGAGTTGCCTACGGGATAGATGCAAATGTCCCTTTCAGCAGGCGGTTCACCATCGTCTTCGACGAAAATCGCTGCAACATTGGTGTGACATGTCGGGGCATTATATCGTCGTAAATCCTGCCTAGGGTTTTCCTCGAAAAGCATTCGTACAGATGCTGTTGGATTGGACTGAGCGATTTTCATGCATGTGTTTGTATGATTTAGCGAAGGGTTTGATGGTTCGGAGCATGGAATCCAGCTGGAGAAGTAAATTTTCGCTGCATGCAGAGTTTGCTTTATTTTGTAAGCGTACTTCAGAAGCTTAGCGAGAAATGCTGTGTCGGCTGTGTGTGGGCGGGACCACTTTTGAAGAGGAGCCGCTGGCAGAATGGGGAAGGGTTTGGAAGAGGACGAATAGGAATCGAGAAATGTCGTGTCGGCTGCGTGTGGGCGGGACCGCTTTTGAAGAGGAGCCGCTGGCAGAATGGGGAAGGGTTTGGAAGAGGACGAATAGGAATCAGAAATGTCGTGTCGGCTGCGTGTGGGCGGGACCGCTTTTGAAGAGGAGCCGCTGGCAGAATGGGGAAGGGTTTGGAAGAGGACGAATAGGAATCAGAAATGTCGTGTCGGCTGCGTGTGGGCGGGACCAGTTTTGAAGTGGAAACAGGACGAACCAGAAAAGAAATATATATAAGAGATGATCGTTCTGTTTAGGATTAGGTTCATTTTTCCAAATACTGTTGAGGCCCTGGAAATGGTGGGACTGCATATATAAAAACGGCTGTCATTTCTAAACGGCTCATATAATATTTTTGGTAAACCCCTTAAATTAAAGCTAAAATGGTGCCACTGTTGGACCAGACTGTAAGTAAATCATTGTTGCGGCTTACACTATTTCAGACTTTTTTTTTCTGTTTGAATGCTACACTAGACCCTGCCATCTCATTTTAATTGCTTCTCTTGTGTTTGGTTGATCCATCCTTTTATTTATTTATCTTTTTGCCCAACAGTAATGAATTACTAAGAAATATACAAGAAAAGGTTTCAGTTTGCTTCACAAACTTCTGCGAGCCTGAATGCCAGATAGCTGAACACGCTCTGCTTCACGTAGCTATGCATTTATATCTTGCTTTTCTTTTAAAACTTCCTGTTGTTTAACTCTATCCAGCCAATCTTCACAACCTCTGCATACACTTTGTCAATTTTAAAGCCCTCACTTTGAAGTTTTTGTATAGCTTGTATATAAGCTGCAGTTTCAAACCTTTCAACTTGACAGTTGGAGTTTCTCAAATCAGGTAAGTTCTTTCTGGCTCTTTCAGAACACCTCACACTTTTTTTTTTCTTTCCCTTATCATGCCACTCTCTTCAGCTTCCTCCTTCAAGTTAATTTTTCAAGACTCCACCCTATCCTGCCTGTGCTGTTGGAGGTAATTTGCTGAGAAAACAAATGCCTGCTTTTCCTGAATGACTGGCTTATTGGCATTACTGGACATGCGATGTCAGTGCTGAGGCTCTGCTAAATCTTGAACAGCAGGTTCGTGCAGCTGCTTGGGAACTCTGGGGGTCTGTATGTAAATCAATGAAAGGAGCCTAAGACACTTCATCTTAGGAATTCCATATAAATAGGAAATAAACATTTGAGTAATGAAACCAGAAAAAATGAATTGCTAAATAATGGAAACATTCCAAAATCACGTGAAAAAATATGATCACAAAGCCAACGTTAAGAGGCGCATGAAAATTGTAGAGGGAGAAGTGCTGCTCAGATTAAATAAGATGAAATCAAACAAATCGCCAGGCCCAGATAATATTTATCCTCGTGTTCTTAAGGAGGCCAGTGAGTTCAGATATAAACCCTTGACACATATTTTTAGGAAGTCACTGTGCACTGGAGAGATTCCGAAGGACTAGAAAATGGCAAATATCATCCCATTATATAAAAAGGGTGACAGGGCAGATCCAAGCAACTATAGGCCAGTAAGCTAAATGGGTGTCACAGGAAAATTAATGGAAGTAATTATTAAGGAGAAGATTGAGCAACACATGGCAAGAACAGGAGTTATAAGGAACAGTCAGCATGGGGTCAGAAGAGGGAGGTCGTGTTTTACTAACATGTTGGAATTCTATGAGGAGGCAACAAAAGGATTCGATCAGAGTGGAGCAGATGAGATTATTGATCTGGACTTTCAGAAAGCATTTGATAAGGTGCCACATGAGAGGGTGGGCATCAAATTAAAAGAAGTGGCAGTTCAGGGTGATGT
Organism: Polypterus senegalus; assembly: GCF_016835505.1. Classification (NCBI taxonomy): domain Eukaryota; kingdom Metazoa; phylum Chordata; class Cladistia; order Polypteriformes; family Polypteridae; genus Polypterus; species Polypterus senegalus. The sequence goes on from NC_053154.1 coordinate 335,713,248, forward strand.
TTTTAGATGGGTGCAGAATTGGCTCAGACACAGGAAGCAGAGGGTGATGGTGCGAGGAACCTCATCAGAACTGGCCGATGTTAAGAGTGGTGACCAGCAGGGGGCAGTGCTGGGGCCGCTGCTATTTTTAATATCTATAAATGATTTAGATAGGAATATAATGAACAAGCTGGTGAAGTTTGCAGATGATACCAAGATAGGTGGATTAGCAGATAATTTGGAATCTGTTATATCATCACAGAAGGACTTGGACAGCAAACAGGCTTGGGCAGATTTGTGGCAGATGAAATTTAATGTCAGTAAATGTGGAGAATTACACATAGAAAGTAAAAATATTAGGTCAGAAAATCGAGAGTCCACCTGATGAGAAGGATTTAGGAGTCATAGTGGACTCTAAGCTATCAACTTCCCAACAGTGTTCAGAAGCATTAAGAAGGCTAACAGACTGTCAGGTTATATAGCGCCTTGAAGTGTGGAGTACAAGTCACAGGAGGTTCTGCTCAAGCTTTATAACACACTGGTGAGGCCTCATCTGGAGTACTGTGTGCAGTTTTGGTCTCCAGGCTACAAAAAGGACATAGCAGCACTAGAAAAGGTCCAGAGAAGAGCGACTAGGCTGATTCAGGGCTACAGGGGATGAGTTATGAAGAAAGATTAAAAGAGCTGAGCCTTTACAGTTTAAGCAAAAGAAGATTAAGAGGTGACCAGACTGAAGTGTTTAAAATTATAAAGGGAATTAGTACAGTGGATCGAGACTGTGACTTTAAAGTGAGTTCGTCAAGAACACAAGGACACAGTTAAAACCTTGTTAAGGGTAAATTTCGCACAAACATTTGGAAGTTTTTCTTTACACAAAGAACGATAGACACTTGAAATAAGCTACCAAGTAGTGTGGTAGACAGTAAGACGTTAGGGACTTTCAAAACTCGACTTGATGTTTTCTTGGAGGAAACAAGTGGATAGGACTGGCAAGCTTTGTTGGGCTGAATGGCCTGTTCTCGTTTATAGAGTGTTCTAATTTTCTAATGCCAAAGGATGGTTGGGGAGATTCAAAAGGGCCAGGAGTTGCTAAACGCAAACACAATTGTAGTTGCAACAGCCAGAGGGCTTAAAAGAATTGAACAGAGGAGTCAAAAAGAATGTCATAACCCAGTGGCCTATATGGAAGAAAAGCTAACCATATGCCGCATATATCCACCGAGCAATAATATAAGCTGAACCTGCCACCCCTTCTATATCGCCTTATCTAAATGCATTGTGCAAATCCACCTCAATAAGGGGATAAGTGTCTGTGTCAAGTCGGGTTCTTCTGTCCAACTGATGGCACATCCCAAACATTTGTAGTAGTAAAATGCATTGCATCTGTCATTCCTACAGATTGTGCAACAATCATTAACACTGCTTTTACGAATCCCATACCAAATGGCAAATAAAAGAGGCACATGCATTGCATGGTGCATTGCAAACGTTAAGGCTGAAGTCTACGTTGATTACTGAGATTTCAACTTGTCTTAGATTGGTAGCACAGTTAGTAATAAAAGGATAAGTGTCAGCTTATCTCGCTCCATCTTATATTTCAGAATGTCTTTCACCTTACACTCCAAATCGTAACCTTAGATCTTTAAATGATTGTCTGCTTAGAATTCCAAGAGAGAAACTTAAAAGAAGTGATGAGGCGGCCTTCTGCTGTTAGGCACCTAAAACCTGGAATAGCTGACCGACAGAAATTCGCCAGCCTGATATGGTGGAGCACTTTAAAGAAACTTGAAAACTCATTACTTTAACATGGCTTCCTCATACCTCCATTTTAGTTTAATCCTGATATACATTTAATTATCATTATCATTCCTGGTGGCTCCGAAATCCGCTACTATCCCCTACTTTCTCTGCTGTTCATTTTCCAGTTTTCTGTGGTGGTGATCTGCGCCACCACCACTTGATCAGGGTACCGTGATGTCCCTCCATTGATGGATCAAAGGTCCACATGACCATCATCATCAAGTTCTTCCATGTGAACCGTGCATACCATGAGGACTGATTGAGGTCATTTATGTTAGGTAGAATAGCTAGAGGTGTCTGGGTGGTCTTGTGGCCTTGGAATCCCTGCAAATTTATTTTTTTTTTCCTCCAGCCATCAGGCTTTACTTTTATTTGATGTTAATTAGTGTTCCCTAATTCTATTTTCTTATTTATTGTCTTTTTTTCTCTTTCTTCATCCTGTAAAGCACATTGAGCTCCATCATTTGTATGAAAATGTGATGTAGAAATGAATATTGTTGTTGCCTGCATGTACAGTGGGATGCAAAAGTTTGGGCAACCTTGTTAATAGTCATTATTTTCCTGTATAAATCGTTGGTTGTTTCGATAAAAAATGTCAGTTAAATATATCATATAGGAGAGACACACAGTGATATTTGAGAAGTGAAATGAAGTTTATTGGATTTACAGTAAGAGTGCAATAATTGTTCAAACAAAATCAGGCAGGTGCATAAATTTGGGCACCACAAAAAAGAAATGAAATCAATATTTAGTAGATCCGCCTTTTGCAGAAATTCCAGCCTGTAGGTTCCAATGAGAGTCTGGATTGTGGTTGAAGGTATTTTGGACCATTCCTCTTTACAAAACATCTCGAGTTCATTCAGGTTTGATGGCTTCCGAGCATGGACAGCTCTCTTTAACTCACACCACAGATTTTCAATTCTATTCAGGTCTGGGGACTGAGATGGCCATTCCAGAACGTTGTACTTGTTCCTCTGCATGAATGCCGTAGTGGATTTTGAGCAGTGTTTCGGGTCGTTGTCTTGTTGAAAGATCCAGCCCCGGCGCAGCTTCAGCTTTGTCACTGATTCCTGGACATTGGTCTCCAGAATCTGCTGATACTGAGTGGAATCCATCGTCCCTCAACTTTGACAAGATTCCCAGTCCCTGCACTGGCCACACAGCCCCACAGCATGATGGAACCACCACCATATTTTACTGTAGGTAGCAGGTGTTTTCTTGGAATGCTGTGTTCTTTTTCCTCCATGCATAACGCCCCTTGTTCTGCCCAAATAGCTCCATTTTAGTTTCATCAGTCCACAGCACCTTATTCCAAAATGAAGCTGGCTTGTCCAAATGTGCTTGAGCAGACCTCAAGCAGCTCTGTTTGTGCTTCCTCTGCATCACTCTCGCATACAGCATCTCCTTGTGTAAAGTCGCGAATGGTTGAACGATGCACAGTGACTCCATCTGCTGCAAGATGATGTTGTAGGTCTTTGGTGCTGGTCTGTGGGTTGACTCTGACTGTTCTCACCATTCGTCGCTTCTGTCTATCTGAAATCTTTCTTGGTCTGCCACTTCGAGCCTTAACTTGAACTGAGCCGGTGGTCTTCCATTTCCTCAATATGTTCCTAACTGTGGAAACAGACAGCTTCAATCTCTGGGACAGCTTTCTGTATCCTTCCCCTAAACCATGATGGTGAACAATCTTTGTCTTCAGGTCATTTGAGAGTTGCTTTGTGACCCCCATGTTGCTACTCTTCAGAGAAAATTAAAGGAGGAGGGAAACTTACAATGGACCCCTTAAATACTCGGATTCACCTGTGTATGTAGGTCAGGGGTCACTGAGCTTACCAAGCCAATTGGAGTTCCAATAATTTAGTTCTAAAAGTTTGGGAATCAATAAAATGACAACGGTGCCCAAATTTATGCACCTCCCTGATTTTGTTTGAACAATTATTGCCCACTTTCTGTAAATCCAATTGCTATATTTCTGACATGCCAACAGATGGCACAAACATTCACACTTAGTATATAGTATTTAGCAGAGACATATACATTGCATTTGTCATGCCTACAGATGGCGCATCACCAACATTAACACTGCATGTACAAATCCCATACTAAATGGCATAAAACAGAGACACATGCATTGCATCTCGGTTTGCCCACCATGGCCATCGGACCTTACTTATTCAATGTTAATTAATGCGTGTTCACTAATGTTTTCTTCTGAATGAGCCAAAGTGATCCCTCTGCCATCCTGCCTTCCTTTTATCTTTATTTCTTTTTCTTTTTCTTTTCCCCCCCTGGCTAGTCCTGACATGAAGCCCTTCACTTCAGTCAGCCATGTTAGCTGACTAATATGCTTATACAAATGCCATTTGCCTTGCATATTGTAATTCCAACAGATGGCGCATCACAAACATTAACACTGCTTTTATGAATCCCATACCTAATGGCATATATTGAACAAATTCATTAACACTAAGGTCTATGTTGATTACTTAGATATGGAGATATCTCCCATCTTGGATGAGTAGCACAGCTAGTTTAATAATGTTTTATACATTTTGAGCATATGACTGGATAACTGGCACATGGGTTATGCATCACAATTGATGCAATTTTTTTTCCCTTCCCCTTTGGACATTTTTGACACGGTTTGCCAGTATACAGCACTGGCTTATACTGCATGAAAACTTTTTATAATTACAAGCTACGTGGGATGAGTAACAAAAAAACAAAAAAGTAAGTCGCATGGAGTAACTAACTAAAACAAAAAAAAAATATAGGGTATTCCTATAACGATAATGGCTTTGTGCTGGGTCTTGTATGCGAACTGTTGCAATAAGTGAGCAAATCCCTGTAAGAGTTGTGGGGAACAGCCCGGACACAGACCGGTAGACATGATGTTTTCACCACACAAGTTTATTTTACACTTATTATTTACAACTAAAGTGAGCACAACCCAGTGGCGCAGCACCAATCACCCCTTAAGTCCTGACCTTTCCGCAACGCCTTTTCTTCTTCTGTCCGCCTCCACTCCTCCCCTCCGAGCTCTGTCTTTCTCCTCTCCTGACTCCAGCCATTGAATGGACGGAGGCGGCCCCTTTTATCCACACACGGATGTGCTCCAGGTGTCTCCTGGCAATCTCCCACTGACATGCCCCCGTGTGGCGGAAGTGCCGGCTGTAGCACTCTGGGTGTCCCTGCTCCTCTTTGAAAAGCACTTCTAGGTGTGGCGGAAGTGCTGAGGTCCAGGGTCCCCAAGGAATTGCGCTGACCACGGGCCCCTACAGGGCCACCAAAGCCATCTGTGACAAAGTATTACCCAGAGTACTGTGCAGTTCAAGCTGATTGGGAAGTTGTTTGAAACAGGAAGGAATGATGGGAAGGAGCTGCATCTTATACTGTGTTTGCTTGGTGGAGGTGGTGGCAGTGTGACTGAATTAATGAAGGAGTGAGTGTGGATGAAGTGCTACTCTTATCGGTGCGAGAGAGATGAAGATCTGCCATTGAATTGAGCAGCAGGACATTAGGAGGCATTTCGACAGATCAGAGGCCTGCTTGTGTACAAACAAAAAAATCGGTCTTTAAAGGATATACAAATATGTTGACATTGAATTTTTAATTCTACCAAGGTGGATTTTTAGCCACACCACCCATTCATAACAATGTGATTTACTGGCATCCCATCCGCCTCTGGAAATCGCAACAATTATTTTTCATTTACTCTCTGGTATTATGGCTATAAGTTGAGTCAAGTACAAATGGCTCCTTTCTTGTAATAGCAATTGATTTGTACTTCTGCACCCTGTGGCCTTGTAACGAAAATGTCAAGTTTAGAAAATTCAGGGGCAGCTGATTAATAGCAGGTAGGAACACATTTATTATGTAATGTTGAAATTTGGAGTCAGTGCTTTAAGAACACTCAAATATTTGTCTCTCCCAAGATGTGCTGTCATCTGATGCAGAAAGTGTGCTGGCGTCATTGGCGAGTCTCCAAACACCCGGAGGCATGAAGGGTTACGTCATTTTAAAATGAAAGCCTGGCATCTGCGGCTTTATGGAGCAGCACAGGTCCTACGGTGTCGGGCCAGATGAACCTGTTTTCTTGGTACAAAAACTGAAGTTCTGAAAAGGCATATAATAAGTTAAAGTGAAGTGTAAATCAGTATAACAAAGAAAACCTCCTGAGGCCTTTTTGTGTGTAGCAGAATAGAGAGGATAAATTCCAATGCAGGTCTTCTGCATTTTGACCTTTTAGAAAATTAGAACTTCATGTGGGTCCAGCAAGGTTAGGAGTTGTTAAGTTACAGGAAGAAGTCAAATGTGATGACAGTGACTGGTCACGGTGTTCAAGGTTCCAGAGAGTTCCCAAGCATGGGCACTTTTTAAAATTTTTAGAACTCGCATTAGACGGGGATATACCGTCAACCACAGCTAGATATAAGGACACACTCGGGATTGAATTAGATTAAACTTTATTAGACCCTAGGGGGAAATCTGACTTTTTACAGAAGCTTTTTAAATAAATAAATACATATGGAGCTTCAGTAAAAGGCTGCTGCTTACACAGTGCCTGGATCTTAATAAAACGGAAAGATTCATTCTACAAAAAATGCTGTATAACAAAAGAGAGCCCCATGGATCACAAAAGGCAAAAAGAATTGCGCAAAGCATTAACTCAATCCCGATACAAGAATCCAGTGGTGATGACGAAAGAAATGGAGCAGAAGGTTCAAAATCCAGAAATAACACACGAGTGCACACAGGTTTAAAAAAAAAAAAAGTAAACCCACCAACTCCCTAGTGCATTCAAATGAACTGCTAGGAATTATGGGAAACCCTCGTCTTTTAAAGGGCTGAGGGTAGTCCCTGGTGGTGATGGGCAGGTGGTCCCGCCTCTTGGGCACATAATGCAGGCATAGATATACACAGGCTATTTAAAAAAAAAAATGCAGATAATAAACACGAGTCATACTAACATAAACAAAGCAAAAGTGAGCAAAATAGACATAAAACAAGAATTTAAACCCCAGCCAGCAGAGGAATGGAATCCTGACTGTAATATAACAATAGAAACAAAGTAGGCCTCCAAAAAAAATAAAAAGCACACTAAATAAAGTGTGACTGGCCCACAAACTCAAGAAGCAGGCACTGCGGCCTATAAAGGCCAAAATGTGCCAAAGCTTATTACATAAGAGGGAGTGGGGAACTGTTAAAGACAGCCCGGACACAGACAATCAATCAATCAATCAACATTTATTTATATAGCACATATTCATACAAAAAAATGTAGCTCAAAGTGCTTTACAAAATGAATAGAGAAATAGAAGACACAATAAAAAATAAACATAAGTCAACATTAATTAACATAGAATAAGTAAGGTCAGATGGCCAGGGTGGACAGAAAAAACAAAAAAAAAACTCCAAAAGCTGGAGAAAAAAAATAAAATCTGTAGGGTTCCAGACCAAGAGACCACCCAGTCCCCTCTGGGCAATCTACCTAACATAAGTCAAACAGTCCTCTTTGTATTTAGGGTTTTCATGGAAGGACCTGATGATGATGGTCACGTAGACTTCTGGCTTTCAGTCCATCAATGTTGGTGCATCAGGATGCTTTGAGTAGGTGGTGGTGGCGCAGGCCGCCACCACAAAGAAACCGGAAAAAGAAACAGAAGAGAGATGACACCAGATGTTCACAACACACACGGTTTATTTCTCTTTCCTGCACACACAGTACACAGTCCAGTACCATAAACTCACACAATTACTCAGTCCTTTACTTTCCTTCTTCTGCCACCTCTACTCCACTCCTCGCAGCTCCGTCCTCTTCCACCCGACTCCGGCTACTTGAATATGCCCGGATGTGTTCCCTGATGATCTCCCTGCAGCATTTCCTGTTGTGGCGAAAGAGTTGCATTGGCACCCGGAAGCAGTCCTGGTGTACCTGCTTCGGCAGCACATCCTGGTGTGGCAGAAGTGCTGCAGTCCAAGGCTCCTTTAGTCTTTTGGTCACCCCCTGCCAGTGGCCACGAATCCCCACAGGGTTGAGCCTTCCAGCTCCATGGCGCCCACACAATCCAAGATGGCTGCCCTCTTGCGTCCTGGGGAAGGAATTGCCCTTCTCCCGGTCCCCTGCTTCTCCAGGGATCCCGGTGGGGCAAGGCCCCCGGCCATCCATCACACACAAAATGAGAACTTAAGCAAAATGACCCCTTTTATTTGGCTAACTAAAAAGATTACAACATGTAACTCCGGTCCCTTCAGGAAACATGTAATCAAGGGTCCTGAGTTGCCTGGAAAACTTGCATGTTGTAATCTTTCTAGTTAGTCAATAAAAGGTGCCATTTTGCATAACTTCTCGCTAAATGTCACAAAATGACAAAAACAAATCTTTACTGTAATACAATTTACTATTAAAGATTCAGTTCAGTTTCCTTGAAAACACTTAACTTAAATTATCATTTTATCGGTAGTACTACAGTGGCTTTGTTAGAGCAGGGGTTCCCAATTGGAGGTCAGGGTAATTTTGGCCTATTATGGGTTCAATTTTGCTTAGAAATTCTGAGAAGAAAAGTCGAGAAGAAAATTTTGAGCGTAAATGTCTAGAGCAGTTCATTCCCCCACACAGCAGGTGGCGCTGTTCCTCTGGGCTGAACTCTGCAGGACACTTGTAAGGTGGCCTAGAATGATAAATTGAATTGAATTTCTGTAATACTTTATTCCAGCATAGTCTCCTTGAAATCAGGAGGTGTTAACACTCGTTTCTGAAATGTAATTGATCAGGCTTCCTTTCTAGTAATTGGAAATTATATTTTATTTGGTCAGAAGTATCTGCTTAGCTAGAGAATTGTTATATTTTTAGTTTGTCTACTTTAATGGCAGGTATAATTTACATTTTTAATTTGCATTTATTTCACTTCACTGGAGACTTTTATACAAATGCCATTGCTGGCCATATTTCCTCACGCATCTACATGAAAGTCACCAGTGCCATTTAATGAAAAGGTCAGCTTCACTTAGAGCCTGGATAATTTCTATTTTAAAAAGCTAAACAAGTCTAGCAAGAGAAATATTTTAAACACACTCTTAAAGAAAAAATGAGCATAATGACACTGAATTGTCTTATGTTCTATTTTTCTGTTTTTGTTAAGTCATAGTGGTAGCGCTGCTGCCTCGCAGTTAGGAGACTTATGGGTTCGCTTTCCGGGTCCTCCCTGTGTGGAGTTTGCATTTTCTCTCCATGTCTGCGTGAGTTTCCTCCCACAATCCAAAGCCATGCAGGTTAGGTGCATTGGCAATCCTAAAATGTCCCTAGTGTGTCCTTGGTGTGTGGGTGTGTGCGCGTGCCCTGCGGTGGGCTGGTTTGTTTCCTGTCTTGTGCCCTGTGTTAGCTGGGATTGGCTCCAGCAGACCCCCATGACCCTGTAGTAGGATATAGTGGGTTGTATAATGGATGGTTGGATAATGTATTTAATTCAAGTGCATTGATGCCTTTCTTTAATGTCACTACAGTGCATGTTGTGGCAGGAGGCTGGCATCCATGCCTAGCCGGGACGCCCCTGAACACTATATTCAGGGGGAGCAGCCCTGGACAGTGCAATACCTCCCCCTGGATGTTAGATGGCCGCCCCCTGGGGTGGAGCAGTGTCTCGGTTTACCACAGGGCTTCCTGGAAATTGGAGTTCGGTGCAGCCCTGTTGAGTCTCCCAGGCACCGCCAGGGGGTGCTGTGTTTGGGACTCCTGAGCCTGGAAGTGCAGCCGGAACCCGGTGATCAAGCACCTGGAGCACTTCCGGGTGAACTGTAAAAGGAGCCAGCAAACACCACTCAGGGCCCAGAGTTGGGTGAGGAGGAGGAGGACAAGGTTGCCTGGGAGGATTGGTGGTGCCAGAAAGAGAAGAAGAGTGCTGTGCTTAAGTGCTTGGGACTGTGTTGTGACTGGAGGGATTACGGGGAAGACGTGCCCTCCAGCTGAAGAAAAATGAGAGTTGAGTTTTACACGTGCCTCACTGTCAAGTCTGTGTCGGGTTGAGCGCTATATAGTGTCCTTATCACAATGTCCAAGATTAATAGCTGGCTGCTGTTAGCTTAGTAAAATATGCAGCACTTTTATTTAAATTAGATGTGCAACCCGCCTAAGATGGAATGAAATCCAAGCAATCCGCGTTAACATTTGCAGGGCACCATGCAGTGCATATGTCTGTCATATTCTGTTTAGTATGGGATTCTCAAAGGCAGCGTTAATGTTCGTGATGCACCATTTGTTGGAATGAAGTGCTCCATTGTCTTCAAATATGTTCCTTCATAAGGGGAGCTCCGTCATCTTCCAGGGAAGGTCTAGGAATGAGCAAAGACTTCCAGTTGTGTGGCGGTTTAAGGACCTGGGGCTAGCAGCAACGGTCCTGGAAGAGATGTCACTCATCTTCGAGCACTTTCTCCACTCAAGGGATCCATTTTAGTGGTAGTGTTTCACCACCCCCTGCAATTCCATTATGCAGAACCCACATGAGACACTCCTCAGGCTTAATGTGTATTACAACAGCCATTTCATCTTGTTGGTGCTTTAACGTACTGTGTTTAAAAGCTCGCCGATTAGGTCTAAGAACACCTGTTCTTGTGCGCCGTGATTTGTAATGCTAGCCCAGTTAATATTTAGATTAAAAGTGGATCAACTTTATTAATCCCAGATGGAAATTTAAATGCATGTAGCAGCATAAAATTAAGAAAAAAAATAAAAAATATGGATACGAACTCACAGGACAAATAATACAATCAATTGAAAGGTAATAAATAGTGCCCTCCACTATTATTGACACCCCTTGTAAAAATGTAGGTTAGAAAATTACTGTTTGCTGAAGAACTGTCATCTTGCATTGAAAAAATGAGAAACGTCTGACTTTTAATTGAAACAAAGGAAAACAAAACTTTCATCTAGAAATCAATATTTTTAACAAAAACACATGTGCCACAATTGTTGGCGCCCCTGCATTTAATTCTCTGTACAACCTCCCTTTGTCAGTATAATAGCACCGAGTCTTCTCTTGTAACCTTTTACAGGGTTGGATAATATCGAGCCTGGCATCTGAGACTGTTCTTCTTTATATAAGCTGTCCAGATCATAAGGGTCCTCGGCTCCCACCTGTAGACTTTCTTCTTAAGCTCACTCCACAGGTTTTCAATAGGGTTCAGGTCAGGGGACCAAGATGGCCGTGGGAGGACATTGATTATGTGGTCAATTAACCATTGCAGAGCTGATTTGGACATGTGTTTCAGATCATTATCCTACTGGAAGATCCAATAATGAACCAGTTTTAGTTTCCTGGCGGGGGCAGTCAGGTTTTGCTTTAAAATGTCCTGATATTTCATGGAATCCATGATGCCACAATGTTTCCAGGGCCTTTAGAGCAAAAACGGCTCCACAACATCACAGAACCTCCACCATAATTCACATGTGGGACAAGTTTCGTTTTTTTTTTTTTTTAAATTCTAGCCATCCTTCTCTTTACACCAAACCCACTTTGTATGTTTATTGCTATAAAAATTTCATTTTTGTTTCATCAGACTAAAGAATATGTTTCTAGAGAAAGTTGTAGTAACATTTTACAAAAGTTGTCACTCTCCGTGGGCGTGATTGCACAGCCACAGGCAGTTAATTGAAGTATTTGGAGCGAGTCGCACCTGCACGTGTGGGTGCGATCGTTGGCAATTGCTTCATTGGCTTCCTGCGGCGTGTGATTAAGGCGCTAAGCTCACGGAGGTGTGTATGTGTATATATATATATATATATATATATATATATATATATATATATATATATATATATATATATATATATATATATATATATATATATATATATATATATATATATATATATTATATTATATATATATATATTATATTATATATATATATATTATTATATTATATATTATATATATATATATATATATATATATTATATATACAGGCTGGCACTAATGACAGGAGGATGGATCGAGAAACCGAGATGGATCGAGGAAAAAAGGATGTGAAAAGAGCAGTCTTAGCAGGAGGGTCTGGCCACGTGGAAGGAGGAGACCGCACGAGCTGGGGCCCCCACGAAGAACCGTTTGGCTGTGGCGCTCTAGGGGCTAGTCCATCCCACTGAATGTTCGGTTGGAGTGGTGTGAGGAAGTCAGGTGTCCTCCCGATGTATCTGAGCAGCGACTATGTGAGCGCGAAGGGAGGAGAGCCGACCTCGGACGGTTTGGCAGTGATGCCTGCAGGCAGCCAAGATGGAGGTCGGCTGAAAGGAGCTTGTGGCTTTTGGGTCTCCGCCGGCTGTGGGAGCAATGGGTAAACCGGGAAGAATGAAAGATGAAGGTGTCCGGAGATCGTGAAGAGAGAGAGAGAGACTGCATTTTAACTTCTGATTTTAACCTCGGATTTTAACAAATGTATTGGTTTTTTTATTCTCACTCCTTTGGATTTTATGGATCTACCGTATATGTTCCAATAAACGGCAAGTCTCTTATTGTCGCTGATCTCTAATAAGCACCGGGCTTCACAGGGGACGTGGCCAAATAGTAGCCGGGTCTTTGATATTTGCCTACTAGCGTACACTGTAAGCGTCTGTATCTTTACAGACGTGTGTAATACATGTGCATATCAGCACATTGCATAAATAAGAAATACGGATATACTGGTTTCTAAAAGTGCTTCATTTTCATGCCAGGTTGACCAAAATACGGTTGTTATACTGTAATACCGTACGGTAGTGATAAACAGAGAGTGGTACAAATGTGTTTTGCTATGAAGAGTCTCCGCGAAGATTCATTACTTTTAACCAGCTGCACATTTCTTATCGCTTTCGCTGTCAACGGGATTAGCCTAGGTCATCGTACCTGGGACGCATTTACTTATTTTGGACCTGCGAGGCCCTGGATTACGAAATTTACCCTTTGGGCAGAGAGGGGAGTAGCAAAGAAAGCCATCTTCGTATCCACTAAAATGGAATTTTCTTGTCATTGCGGATTTGGATGACGAATAGCAGCGAAAGGTACAGTAAGACATTGCTATGTATCTTTAACAGTCTTATGCAGCATGTGAAATTCAAATAAAGTAGCTGTTTATAATATTGGCTGATATTTTTGTGTGCCTACCTGTATCGACACGTGCAAAAAAAATATTGTGTTCTGAAGGTTTTTGTTAATAATGGCCGGTCTCTAATAGCAGCCTGTCTCTGTTAAGCACTGGGAGCCAAGGCTAGTTTTGCAAATAAACGCCGGAGGCCACAATTGGAGTATATACGGTATATACATACTTCGTGTTTGTTTGTTTTAATTAAAGCACCTGGGCACTTTTTGCACTTTCCCCTAGCTTTATTTGAGAAATGTCCTCATTTGTCAGCTCATCTCGGTTACATTACCGATGGTGTCGAGTTCAAGAGTTCCCAGAAGTTGAATGGGAGCCTGGAGTGAACCCGCATCGTCACAACGTTTGTGGATAATTGACAGAAAAGGCTTCTTTGACATACCTTCCAAATAATCAGTTGGCATGGAGATGCCATCTGATGGTGGTTTTGGAGACTCGATAACCCCAGGATTTTACTTTTTCTTGCAATAGTGATCCTTGGAGATATTATTGCCTCTCTTACCATCCTTCTCACTGTATGTGGGGTTAAAATAAGCTTGTGTCCTCTTCCAGGCAAGTTTGTCACAGTTCCAGTTGATGACCACTTATTTATTACTAGCAGAATACCCGCGCTTCGCAGCGGAGAAGTAGTGTTAAAGAAGTTATGAAAAAGAAAAGGAAAAATTTTAAAAGTAGCGTAACATGATTGACAATGTAATTGTTTTGTCATTGTCATGAGTGTCGCTGGCATATATATATATATATATATATATATATATATATATATATATATATATATATATATATATATATATATATATATATATATATATATATATATAATACTATATACACATATAATAAAAGAACATACATACATATACATATATGTATATACACACACACATATATACATACTGTATATACAACATATACATATCTACATATATACTGTATATACACATATATACAAATCTACATATATACAAATCTACATATATATATCTACATATATATATATATATATATATATATATATATATATTAGGTGGGACTCGATTAAAAAATTAATCCAATTAATTAGAGGCTGTGTAAAATTAATCTTGATTAATCGTATGTAATCGCACGTAAATTTGCCCCAAATCGCAAATGTTTTTTTTTTTTTTAATTTAAAACGGTTTTAGTGGGCGACAGAATCAAATAATAGACATGGACATGAATATTGTAAACTGAAGCTGTTTTAATTTCTGAAAAAAAAGCTTTTAAACTGCATTTGAATTCAAAACAGAAACAAAAATATCATCCCTGGTTAAAATTGGGCAGACTTAAAAATAAAGTGGTAGTTTAAGTACTTTAAGTACATTTTCAGAATAGTATTGTCTTTAAATAATAATAACCAAAATTTCACCATAAAGTGCAGTTTTCTTCTTAAAAAAATAAGTCAGAAACATAAAAGGTAATTTGACCAGCTGACTCTTTAAACTCTGAGTAACATTAGCCAAAATTATTTTGTACATTAGGCTAAAACAGTGTGATCATTGAACATTTTGTAATTAGATGTATTTAGAATTACTAACGGTCACGGAAGTCCAATGATCCCCAGTAAGAGCCACAAAGTCCGCTTTCTGTAATGCATCTAATTTTGCTTGCTTTTCAGTGTGCACAAAACCATGCTTTTATCAAGGCTTTCGGGTAGTCGAAATGATCAGTCGTGAGAGCAGCTTTATTCCGACTCTAACATTTTTGTAGCTGTGATGTGTGCATCAGTTTAATGGATGTACCAGGAAATCATGCATTGACAAAAGTTCCCGTTTGCTTGGAATTGAAAGTGTGATTAAATCGTTATTTTTACGCGTTATGGAGTACATGCATCAAAGCTTCTCAGCTGTGCTTGTGCTAAGAAAGGAAAATTTTAAAAATAACGTAACATGATTCTGCGTTAACCTAATATTTTTTCATCGTCCCAAACCAAGGAGATGCGAAGGTAAAATGAATCAGGTAGCGCGCGTACATAGTCAGTACACCCCCTCTCGGGAATCGAACCTCGAATGTCGGCGTTAGAGGCGAAGACTCTACAATTGCGCCCGTGTACCGCAGTGGAGAAGTAGAAGTTATGAAAAAGAAAAGGGAACATTTTAAAAATAACGTAACATGATTGTCAATATACAGTAATTGTTTTGTGAGTGTTATTGAATGTTGCTGTCATCAAGGATTTGATTATCATTATTTCTTTCAATCAGGCTCGTATTTGTAGGATGTGTTCAAGTTACATTCCGTGTTTGTCAATCGTTGTAAAGATAAGAGGTTTCATTCATCGCTTAGTTCCTTACTGCATCAATAAACAGCTCGTCTTCCTTTTTATCTGTGACGTGACAAACTGCATGCACGTTTTTTTTTCACACTGTCTTCCTTTAGCAGGACATTCACTTTTCCACCGTGTGCTTTGTTTCCGCAGTAGCTGCACTTATGAATATGATTGTATGTATCAGGCGCTTCATATTTTTGCTGCCTTTCAATTGTGTAATCGGTTTTGTTCAGCACTCTTTGGAACTGTTGCTTTTTGTCTGTGCACTGCGTCCAGTTCACGTGAGCCGCTTGGTGTTCTTGCATCGAAGGTGTACTGGTGCCATCTCGTGTAATGTCAGCTAAGACCCGGCACTTAAAAGTTTCTCTCGCAGTTTCAATGAGTTTGTGCCAAACACCACCCTGACCATCTCATCTTCCTCTACATAAGCACAGTCCTTCACCCGTGAACATTTACTGGCAGTGTTTGTATTGGATTGCCGCTGATGGACGGCCTTATATGGGCAGGCACTAAATTACAAACGCTAGTGGCAGCCTGTCTATGAACTTAATTTAATATAAACTTACGGTTCACGCCGTGCTTTGTTTCCGCAGTAGCTGTACTTATGAATATGCTTGTATGCATCATTTGCTTCATAATGTTTTTCTGCCTTCTCAATTGTAAAATGGCGTTTTGTGCTCATCGCTGTTTCGAGTTCTTCCTTGTTCTCTACGTACTTACGTAGGAGGCGTGATGATGTCAACGAAACTCCGCCCCCCACGGCCATCTCCAACTCAAGACTCCATTACATTATATGGGGAAAAATAGCTTCCAGTTATGACACTTATGCGTAGAATTTCGAAATGAAACCTGCCCAACTTTTGTAAGTAAGCTGTAAGGAATGAGCCTGCCAAATTTCAGCCTTCTACCTACACGGGAAGTTGGAGAATTAGTGATGAGTGAGTGAGTGAGGGCTTTGCCTTTTATTAGTATAGATTTCAATTGAGTTGTCTGTTTTCTTTGCCATGATGATGGTTGGCTAAGGAAATTTGGTTTTATGTCTCCACACATTTGTATCCCAGTTAATCAGGAAGTCAATGATTTCAGCTGGAAAGTTCCCATACACTCCAATCAACTTAACAATGTCCAATTTAAATGGGAATCTTGCTTCAGTTACATTGTTTAACATTCATTTCCAAGGGTGCCAACAATTATGGCACATGTGTTTTTGTTAAAAGTATTTCATTCTTGATGAGGGCATTGTTTTTCTTTGAATGGACTTGTTTCAATTAAAGGTCAGATGTTTCTCATTTTTTCAGTGTACGATGACGGATCTTCAGCAAACAGGGTTTTTTTTTTTCTTCTAATCCTTCTTCCTAATTTTTACAAGGGGTGCCAATAATGGTGGAGGATGCTACAGTATATTGGATGCTATATTGTACAGAAATTGAAAGTAGAACTTAAAGACTTAAGCATTTAGCCTGGGATGTCAGGAGGAAGCATTGAATTACCTGGTAGCAGAGAGCAGAAAAGATCCCCCAGATGCTCTGCTTAGCAGACTGTTGTAGAATGAGTGTGTAGCCAAAAGTGCCTGAGGAGAGCACCTCCTAGAGACGATTCTTTATGACAGCATCCAGTTTCGCCGCCATCATCTTTACTGCAACGGCTCCCAGTGTGTCCAGGGCTGTGTGATGGAGCAGGCATTGTGCTTCTTTTCAGCTCAAGTTGCTTCCCTAGGAGACCACAGCGTAGAACTACACTCTTGCCCAGTCATGGCTGGGTGGTCTTTGGGCCTTGGAACCCCTGCAGATTTTTTTTCTCTCCAGCCTAACTGGAATTTTTTTTTTCCTGTCCTCCTGCCCATCTGACCTTACCTTGTTTTCTTGTTACTTATTTATATTAATAAAAGGCAAAGCCCTCACTCACTCACTCATCACTAATTCTCCAACTTCCCGTGTAGGTAGAAGGCTGAAATTTGGCTGGCTTATTCCTTACAGCTTACTTACAAAAGTTCAGCAGGTTTCATTTCGAAATTTTACGCGTAACGGTCATAACTGAATCCTATTTACGTACATATATACGTTCATAGCCTGCAGCTCGGTCGCTGTGTGAGGCAGAGTTGCGTCCCCCGTACCCACGCCTCCCATGTAATTGAGTGCCTGCCCATATAAGGCCATCCGTTAGCAGCAATCCAATAGACACGCTGCCGCTACGAGGCGTTTGTCATGCCTAAGATGAATACGATTTTCGCGAGATACAAGTTTAGAGAAGGCGCAATGTATAAACGAGACTTTTGATCACTTTGTAAAGGAGTTAAAATTGCTGGTGAAAGACTGTGCTTGTGCAAACAAAGATGAGATGGTCAGGGATAGAATAGTGTTTGGCAAAAACTCGACAAAAGTGCGAGAGAAACTTTTAAGTGCCGGGACTGAGCTAACATTAAATAAAGCCGTGGACATCGCAAGATCGCACGAGATAGCACAAGCACAGCTGAGAACCTTCGATGCATGTACTCCGAGCGGCTCACGTGAACTGACTGTGAACGCAGTACGCAGACAACAAGCGAGAGCTCCAAAGAGCGCTGAACAAAAAACGCATTACACAATTGAGAAGGCAGCAAAAGAATATGAAGCGAGTGATGCATACAAGCATATTCATAAGTGCAGCTACTGTGTAAACCCTCTGAATCTGAACAAGCCTTTGTAGACATATCAATAGGAAAGCAAGGTGTAAAGCTTAAGTTTAAATTGCGTTCATAGACACGCTGCCACTAAATATTCGCAGGCAAATCCACAACTTAATACCGGGAATGCCTGTTAAACATCTTAGATTCACGAGTACCGATTTGGGTAATGATCACTTTGATGAATGAAACCTGTTATCTTTACAACGGTTGACAACGAAGATGAGATGGTCAGGGATAGACTAGACAAACACGGAATGTAACTTGAACACAACACGTCCTCCAAATACGAACCTGATTGAAAGAAATAATGATACTCAAATCCTTGATGACAGCAACACTCATAACACTCACAAAACAATTACTGTATATTGACAATCATGTTACGTTATTTTTAAAATGTTTCTTTTTCATAACTTCTTTAACACACGACTTCTCTGCTGCGAAGCGCGGGTATTTTGCTAGTCTTCTTCTATAATACGCTACCGTGGCTGTTCGCTTGTCTGTCCAGGATTTTAAATCACCTTTAACTCGCAAACCGTTTCACCTATTGACTTGAAATTTCGTACACATATACTACGTGGCGTCTACTATCCACTTTTGGGGTGATGATTTTTATTACTCTTTTTATTTTAATTTATTGTAGAATCAACTCTCAGCAGTGCATATGGGCATCGTTATCATTCCCTACCACCTTTGGTAATCATTCTTGAGGCAGATTGAAGACTTAAGTGCCAGCTTAAGTGAAAAATGAAAGAAAACGTACTAAGTAATTGGAGCACAAACACTCACTTAATCAGTTTTAACGCAAAAGATGCTGAAGAAAGAAGAGAAGAAGCGGGCCGCTAGGGTGGAGAAAAGAAGAGCTGCTCAGGAAGCAGCAAGCGCATCAACCTCTGAGCAAATGAATGCTAAACAGAGACGGAGAAAGAAAGGGGATGAAAACCAGAATTGCTCAAGTCAAGTGTATTGCCGTTACTGGTTCTTTAATATTATTGCCTTATCTTAATTGTTTTTCTTTACTTCTAACTTTCTCATTGTCATCTTGTAAAGTACTTTGAGCCACATTGTTTTATGACAATGTGCTGTATAAATAATTGTTGATGTTGTTGGCTACAATGGACTTGTAAAATATCTCCAGCAGCTTACTGCATACCTCAGAAAACCTTTGGAAGTCCAGTCTACTCTGACCCTTCCTTTCCAGTGCCTCCGTGTTATTAGACCAGTCCAGTATGCGGTTTATGTGAACCCCCAGGTACTTGCAGTTCTGCACCACGTCCTCTCTCTGGATGGTGACTGGTCTTGGAGGCTGCTTGGCTGGAAGTCCGCCACCAGCTCTTTTGTCTTGTTGATGTGGAGTTGCAGGTCGTTGTCCCTGCACCACAAGACTGAGTCCTCCACAGGCCACCTCTGCTCTGACGTGCCTCCATTATTAATGCAGCCTATGATGGAGGAATCACCCAAGAACTTCTGTAAGTGTTGTGTAAGCTGATATTGTACTGGACATCCATATGTGTTGAGGGTAAACAGGAAGGGAGGCAGGACAGTTCCCTGCGGTGCTCCAGCATTATACACCTCAGTGTTTTCATTTATCAATGTCTCATAATTTAACACTAAAGATTCAATACTTTTATAAAAAATGTCATCTTGTGGGAATATTCATTGTGTTTACATATGCATTAATAATCTTCAATGACCTCTTGGGCACGGCCATCAGCAGTGTGTCTGTCTGTCTGTCTGCGCAGAGAGTGTCGACCGCATTGAGAGGTTTACTTACCACGGCAGTGACATTCATGTCTCTCGTGACTGTTCCTATGAAGCCAGTAGATGGATATGGGGGTCATGAGGTCGCTGTAAAGGGGTGTGTGACGCTCCTGATATCTGTACCAGTGCATGCTCGCTCCCTGACCTGACCTGGAGTCAATACACATAACCACTGACTCGGAGAACTCGAGCTCCCGTATGTGTAATTAGCATCATACTGTATATTTACAATGTCGATTCAAAGCACACAAGATACAAGACATTTCATCACTGGCATCGTGAATCTTCTGGCTAAGTTTTAGCACCCTAACTTGTTCAAGATTTAAAGGCTGTATTGAAGCTGCTTTGGCTTTTTGATATTATTCCTAAAATAGATATTTTAAAAAAAAAAAAAAAAAAAAAAAGAGAGGCTATATTTTTACCAAAAAGGAAAAAGAAAAATTCGTTTAATTGAGATAGTATAAGTCCATCCATCCATTTTCTAACCCGCTGAATCCGAATACAGGGTCACGGGGGTCTGCTGGAGCCAATCCCAGCCAACACAGGGCACAAGGCAGGAACCAATCCCAGGCAGGGTGCCAACCCACCGCAGGACGCACACAAACACGCCCACACACCAAGCACACACTAGGGCCAATTTAGAACCGCTAATCCACCTAACCTGCATGTCTTTGGACTGTGGGAGGAAACCAGAGCGCCCGGAGGAAACCCACGTCACCACGGGGAGAACATGCAAACTCCACGCAGGGAGGACCCGGGAAGCGAACCCGGGTCTCCTAACTGCGAGGCAGCAGCGCTACCACTGCGCCACCGTGCCGCCCCTGAGATAGTATAAGTGAAACTGCTAATTTAATATTACTTTTAGCTGGAGTCGGTACAATTTCATCAACTCCTGTAACCCAAAAATTGCTTCTGACTCCACAGCCCTGTGTATGACACACGGTAATTAGTCCCCATATCTATAATATCTCCATCAATCCATCCATCTATTATCCAACCCGCTATATCCTAACTACAGGATCGCGAGGGTCTGCTGGAGCCAGTCCCAGCCAACACAGGGCACAAGGCAGGAAACAAACCCTGGGCAGGGCACCAGCCCACCACAAGGCACACACAACCACACACTAGGGACAATATAGGATGGCCAATGCACCTAACCTGCATGTCTTTGGACTCTGGGAGGAAACCCACGCAGACACGGGGAGAACATGCAAACTCCACGCAGGGAGGACCCAGGAAGCGAACCCACAGGTCTCCTAACTGCGAGACAGCAGTGCTACCCACTGTGCCACCCATCTCCGTCAATACTTTCCTTTTTATGATTATTTAAAATTGTTTCAATATACATGTTTCTCAGTTTGATTTGGTAGTATTTTATTAAATATGCCCATTTATAAAATTGTCTTACTTTTTTATATGTAAACTTATTTAAGTTACTAAATGTTTTGTAAACATGAGGCCAGAATGACGGCACACGTTTCCGTCTCGGTGACTTTTTCTATACAAGGTATTTACCCTCAGTGAGTTACTGAATAAACACTCGGGAGTTCAGTCACCGTTCTAAACTGTAATTTATTCTGGCACCCTCAGTAACATGAGGTTAGTAGGTGCATCAGTTTCTCATTTTATGGTAGCTGTGGTTGTAACCTCTGTTGTGCTCGTGTCCCTTTGCTTTAGAAGTGCAATTTCTCGCATTGCCTCATCGATTTGCACCTGACTGCTGTGACATGTTTTGGTTAATATGTGCTAAGCCTTCTCCAAGCCAGATTATAAAATGTTTACAGGGCCATTTTTATAATCTTGAACTGCTGTTTTATTGAGCCATTTTATCATTTTATGGACGTGGCACCAAAACTGAACTATGGACTGAAGATTTCATGTTGCTAATATGTCTTACTAGGTAGAGTATAGTACAGGCCAGAAGTTTGGACACACCTCCTCATTCAATGTGTTTTCTTTATTTTCATGACTGAAGGCATCAAAACTATGAATGAACACATGTGGAGTTATGTACTTAACAAAAAAAGGTGAAATAACTGAAAACATGTTTTATATTCTAGTTTCTTCACAATAGCCACCCTTTGCTCTGATTACTGCTTTGCACACTCTTGGCATTCTCTCGATGAGCTTCAACAGGTAGTCACCTGAACTGGTTTTCACTTCACAGGTGTGCCTCATCAGGGTTATTTAGTGGAATTTCTTGCTTTATCAATGGGGTTGGGACCAGCAGTTGTGTTGTGCAGAAGTCAGGTTAGTTGGACGATCATTTATTTTTCAACAGGACAATGACCGCAAACACACCTCCAGGCTGTGTAAGGGCTATTTGACCAAGAAGGAGAGTGATGGAGTGCTGGAAATGGTCATGAAAATAAAGAAAACACATTGAACGACGAGGTGTGGCCAAACTTTTTTGGCCTGTACTGTATGTATAAAAATAAAGCAAACTAACATTGTCCACATACTGACATTATGCACTCTGTACTTCACCCCATCATTACTTCATTTTTTGTTTGGCATGTTTGCATTCTCCAAATCAGTATTGTCATCCATTTCCATATTCAAAACTGCTTAGCTTTTAGCCTACTGATTGATTTCTGACTTCAATATACATACGTCACACTGAGAGGTCCTGAAAATCTAGCAGGGTTGGTCAGTTATAGGCCAAACCCTCCAAAAGGCACATCAAAGGGATTCTGAATTAGGAATAACTGAGCCTTAAGTTTCGGAGGCATATTATGTTTATTGAAGACAATAATTAGCATCATGAGGTAACAAAAAAAATGGGAGCAAATGGGATAAAACAACACTGAAACTATTATTGGAGACCACCACTAGATCTATCCATCCTCCAAACCTGGAAGGGGTCGCCAACTCATCACAGCTTAACTAGATTCAGCAAAATATAATTGGAAGCCTAAGGGAAAGTCATCCCTGATGGAGGATCGCAGGAATCGTGGGAAAGAGGGGTCCTTTCATCGGATTGGCTGGACCAGCACTGTTTCAGCTGTGGAATAGCCAAATGGGGGAGGCAGCTTAATGAATGAGGTCTCCAGGACTCTGAACAAATCATTATGTGATGTCATGCACTGTTAAATTCAGCTACGTACTTTTAAAATTTTTATTTGTATACTGCATTGAGGATTTGTTCTGTTCTGTGTATTGTATTGACCCCCTTATTTTTTAACACCCACTGCACACCCAACCTACCTGGAAAGGTGTCTCCCTTTGAACTGCCTTTCCTGAGGTTTCTTCCATTTTTTTTCTCTTTGGGAGTTTTTCCCATGTGTTCTTAGAGAGTCAAGGCTGGGGGGGCTGTCAAGAGGCAAGGCCTGTTAAAGCCCATTGCGGCACTCCTTGTGTGATTTTGGGCTCTACAGAAATAAATTGTATTGTAGGTAATAGAAATGGAATACTAAACACTAGGAAAGGAAATGCAAGGTCTGACTCTTCTGTAGGAAATGACCAGACAAAGGGAACAAAAACGGGAAAGAAGGAGTGAGTGGTGCCTCAAAACCAGAACCCGTAACAACTCGCAATTTTGTTTTTGTTTCTGGCTGCCGCGTTGCCTTTCATTGTCTAGGTAGCTTTCCTATCGCTTTTCCCCAGGGTTATGACCCAAAGATAATTGCAGCTATGGGGTTAAAAGTTTGTCCAGTTCACCGTGTTCTCATCTGAGCTGCAGATAACAAACCTTGCTTCATACTTTTTATAGAGAATGTTCAATTTTTACTTTTACATTTATGAATTATTGGGAAAGCATTGTAATCGTCCAAAAATTTGACATTGAGATTTTGATGAATCTCGACGTTGTAGACCTCCCTGGGTCCGAAAATACCATTTTTGGAATTATGTCTGTGTGTGTGTGTGTGTGTGTGTGTGTGTGTGTGCATGTAAACACGATAACTTGAGTACGCTTTCACTTAAGTTAACCAAATTTTGCATACAAGTATTAGATAGATACTTTATTAATCCCAAGGGGAAATTTACATACTCCAGCAGCAGCATACTGATTAAAAAAAAAATATATATTAAATTAAAGAATGATAACAATGCAGGTATAACAGACAATATCTTTGTATAATGTTGCGTTTACCCCGGGTGAAATTGAAGAGTCGCATAGTGTGGGGTCTCCTCAGTCTCTCAGTGGAGCAGGATGGTGACAGCAGTCTGTCGCTGAAGCTGCTCCTCTGTCTGGAGATGATCCTGTTCAGTGAATTCTCCATGAATGACAGGAGTCTGCTCAGTGCCCGTCGCTCTGCCACGGATGTCAAACTGTCCAGCTCCGTGCCTACAATAGAGCCTGCCTTCCTCACCAGATTGTCCAGGTGTGAGGCGTCCCTCATCTTTATGCTGCCTCCCCTCACACCACCGTGTAGAAGACGGCGCTCGCCACAACCGTCTGATAGAACATCTGCAGCATCTTATTGCAGATGTTGAAGGACACCAGCCTTCTAATGAAGTATAGTCGGCTCTGTCCTCTCTTACAGAGAGCATCAGTATTGGCAGTCCAGTCCAATTTATCATCCAGCTGCACTCCCAGGTATTTATAGGTCTGCACTCTCTGCACACAGTCACGGGGTCCATGAGGGGCCTGGTCCTCCTAAAATCCACCACCAGTTCCTTGGTTTTTCTGGTGTTCAGTTGTAGGTGGTTTGAGTCGCACCATTTGACAAAGTCCTTGATTAGGTTCCTATACTCCTCCTCCTGCCCACTCCTGAAGCAGCCCACGATAGCAGTGTCGTCAGCGAACTTTTGTCTGATTTGTCTTAGGAAATTTCTCTGCCGCAGCTGGCCAATACTGTTAGTACAGTGGAATCTCAGGTCACGAACGTCTCGGAAACACGTACTAATCGGGTTACGACCAAAACGTTTGCCAAACTTTTGCTTCTGTTCACAACAACACACTCGGGTGACGCACAAGCCAGTTTCCCTTTCGGTTCGTACGCGCCGATGATTCAGTCTCTCCCTGTACAGTACATTGTTCTCGGTCAGACGTACATCGCGCAGAGGGACTTTACCTCAAAACTGTAATCTCCTCTCCACTCAGCTTCCTGCTCACTTCCTTCATGCCAGAACTCTACTCATGCAAAGTTAGCTTTCTTGGTTGTTTATGGTTAGTTTTTGTATAAATTAAGGATTTTTCAAATGTTCATTTTTTCTCTGTGCTTAGAACCCGTTTTAAAAAAAAAAAAAAGTGTTTACAACGAGCGGTTCATAAGGCTGTAGCGTGAACTCCTGCAATGTTAGTTTTCTCCGTGTTATTCAGTGTTTTTACATTTAGTTTACTATTACGCTGTTCATTCTATGGTATAATTAACTATTTTTGTGCTTAAAAATCTTTTAAAAAAAATATATTTACATACAGTTCGTACGGTCTGGAACGGATTCATTGTATTTATATGGGGAAAATTACTTCGAGTTGTAACCAAATCGGGTTGTGAACAGAGTTTTGGAATGAATTCCGGTGACCCGAGGTTCCACTGTATCTTAAAAGTTGTGCAGGGTGTCGGTGTCATCTATCTGTTTTAGCCAGATGTTTATTTGATTTGGGATGCCATTGATGTACATTTTGGCCTTTCTCTTTTCCTCCTCTTTCCCTGCATATGTTGAGAATGATAAACTTTTAGAATTTCCCTGTATAAAGTGAATGGTTATGTATTCTGTGTGGCTCAAAGTGGATTGTGCTCAACAAAAATAATTCTTTCTTACCTGTCATGCCTTAAGGCACTTTCTCTTTTTTCTGCACACTGAAGCCGCTTTTTAATTTTAAGTCTTCACCCTGCAGGTTTTGCAGTGAAGGCTTTTGTCTACATTCAGCAGTGGCAATGAGTTAAATGAGTAAGTGTTGATTAATATTACACTGCTTACTGTAATCTGTGGTATTACTCAGTGCCATTTTCTCCACCTGGCACAAGTAATTAGTAACCCAGGTATTAATTTGATCTGCTCTATTTTTGCTCAGTCTGATTTTCTGTAACCTTGATTTACCAGATCTAATATTTTAAAACTAATGCATTCATCTGTGTTCACAGGAAACGTCATCCAAATGCTAAAGCAGGCATTGTGTGGGTGACCTGGCACTTTTAACTATGGAGCACTGTTTCCAAATTTAGGCTGAAGCAGTTTGTGGTATGAGTGTGTAAATACCTACATAATTTAATGTAAGGGGTCATAGATAATGCTATTTCTTTATTTAGGACGTTAATCCTCCAAAGCCTTTTGTATTTCTGTGTTCCAAGGAGTTTTGTTTTTTATTTTTTTATGTTGTAGGTATAGACAGAGAGACAGTGGAAAAATTATTCAGACCCATTCACATTTTTGCCTTGTGCTGAAAATATTTAAACTCCTCATTCCAAACATCAAGCAACACTCAACACCCCAGAAATAACAATGGATATGTACACATCGCTAGTCTGAAGTAACTTGTATCCATTTTTTTTTTTGGTTCTCCTCCATATGTGGTCCTAGATCAAATACGTATCCAATTCGTGGCCATGCAACATGAATGAGAACAGGGAGATCAGAGTATGCATAGGCTGAGTGCCGCCGATGTCTGTGGAAGATTACCATCCATCCATTACCCAACCCACTATAGCCTAACTACAGGGTCACTGGAGGAGGGGGACGTCTGCTGGAGCCAATCCCAGCCAACACAGGGTGCAAGGCAGGAACAAACCCCGGGCAGGGCACCAGCGCACCGTAGTGTAGAAGATTACTCCTGCCAAAATGAAATGCAACCCAACGTGCAGACTCAATACATATGCAAGTGGGCTATTTAATTTTGGCCTGGTTTTATCACGTCATAATTAAAACCATATTACCCAAACGATCAAATACTTTTCACTATGGTACACAATTTTCGCGTCACTTTAAAATGCATTTTAATTCATGTTCATAGGTTGTGTGTTGCAACTGACTGCAGAATAGATTGGTAGAAAAATCCCCAAATCCAGGCTTGCTGTGTTAAACTTATGAAGACTCCAGGGACTTCAACAAAGCAGTGAGTAAAGGGTTTTATACGACAACAACAACAACATTTATTTATATAGCACATTTTCATACAAACAGTAGCTCAAAGTGCTTTACATATTAAAGAATAGAAAAATGAAAGACACAATTATAAAACAAAATAAATCAATTAATTAACATCGAATAAGAGTAAGGTTCAATGGCCAGGGGGGACAGAAAAAACAAAAAAAACTCCAGACGGCTGGAGAAAAAAATAAAATCTGTAGGGATTATATACTTGTGCCAATGGGATAGTCAGACAGTCGTTACTCAACTCGCTATATCCTAACTACAGGGTCATGGCGGGGTCTGTTGGAGCCAATCCCAGCCAACACAGGGCACAAGGCAGGAACTAATCCTGGGCAGGGTGCCAACCCACCACAGGACACACACAAACACACCCAGCACACCAAGCACACACTAGGGCCAATTTAGAATCGCCAGTCCACCTAACCGGCACATCTTTGGATTGTGGGAGGAAACCGGAGCGCCCGGAGGAAACCCACGCAGACACGGGAGAACATGCAAACTCCACGCAGGGAGGAACCGGGAAGCGAACCCGGGTCTCCTAACTGCGAGGCAGCAGCGCTACCACTGCGCCACCGTGCCGCCCTAGATTGTTCTAATGAGTAGGAATACTCACAAGGTATGTCAAATTAGACCAGGGGTTCTCAAACTCGGTCCTGGGGGACCCCCATGGCTACAGGTTTTTGTTCCAACCAGATTCCTAATCAGTGACAACACGCACTGATCTCATTTAATTAGCTGGTATTATCTTTTATTCTACATTCAGAAAATCACAGCAGCATGATTTTTACATTTATAAGAAACATAGAAATATTTCTGTTTTTGCTATAGATTTAAATGCTTAACTCTCTTTTTATTATATTTCGCCCTTTCTCTGTGCAGTTTGCTCCCTTTATTGAATCTTAATAATGACAATTAAAAACAAGCAGAGCAGAAACCCAAGCAAACAACACTCAATCGTGAAAGGCTGCAACTATTTTAGCGTCATCTCCACAAAGTAGTAAATAACGGATTAATTAAACAATTAGAACACTTAGAAAAGTAGAATGACAATCAAGATGAAAATACTGTTAAAAAGAAAAAAATACATAACTGCTTAGTACATTTTAATACTTTTTTTTTTTTACCAAACTTAGTTTTCTAATTTGTATATTGTTCCCAAAACAGGGAATCTGGGAAACAACAGTTCACTTAATTAGCCCAGGAGTCCAATTAAAAACAGAGGCTGGTTGGAACAAAAACCTGCAGCCACAGTGGGACCCCAGGACCGAGTTTGAGAACCCCTGAATTAGACAAACAATGTTGCATATTTGCAAAATAGTTTCACGTTTCCAGATTATTATGTGCGTGCCCCTATTTCTGACAGCCAATAACAAGCTTGCCTGATGCAAAGACTTTACTGGTATGGCGAGTTCAGCTGCCATCTCAGACCTCCCCCTGCACACTCTGTTATTTTACATAAAACACACGACATACTGTATAGACGAGTCTGTCGTCTACATATTGGGTCCAAAACACCCGCATTCCTTATTTCTTATAGCTGCATTATGTGCATTGTTCTTTTCATGTGATCGTTAATTGTCAGCTCTCACACGGACACAAGCCCAACCGTACAACTTAAGACAAA
Organism: Polypterus senegalus; assembly: GCF_016835505.1. Lineage (NCBI taxonomy): Eukaryota > Metazoa > Chordata > Cladistia > Polypteriformes > Polypteridae > Polypterus > Polypterus senegalus. The sequence goes on from NC_053154.1 coordinate 335,741,526, forward strand.
TTCAAAACTGGGTCAAGTCAGACTAAGCCCGATTGAGTGAGTTGGCACAGTATGTCAGACTGCACGACTTGGCAGTCATGGGATCGCACTGCGACTTTCTTCCATTTTGCTTAGATTATGTAAATGAAGCTGACAACTGAAAATCGCTTAAAAAGTTGTATAATGTGACATGGTTCTGTAGAGGCAACGTTTCTGTATTGTTAATATCATAAGTTGGCATTTCAGACGGGGGCCGTATGTGCGCCATCTTCACCGTGTTATATGCTGCCTTGCTGTTTAATGCAGAGCTTTCATGGCAGTGTGCCTAGTTTGAAGTGGATGTTAATAGCGCTATTGTTTTATATTTACATTGATTTATTTAGCTTTTACTTCAAATGACTCAGAAGTGATCTGTAATTGATTTTTTTTTATTTTACAGTTGGAGCACTGGCAGGGGAAATGACTCACTTCATTTTATACAATGTGTTGGGTGGGTAATGAAACCAGCAAGCTTGTGGTTTATAGTTTTTAACACCTTAGCCCCACCACCTGTCTCAAAGGCTTATTATTAAAGGAGTGAAGCAAAGCGCATTCATCTTTTACACTGTGAAGCACGAGGGCTTCTTGCCGAGTACGGTTTGCATGTGGATTATGAGTGGCTCTGTGGCTAAGGATCTGCACTGGCAATCGGAAGGTTGCTGGTTAAAATCCGGTAAATGCCAAAAGGGACTCTGCTCTGTTGGGCCCTTGAGCAAGGCCCTTAACCTGCAATTGCTGAGCGCTTTGAGTAGTGAGAAAAGCGCTATATAAATGCAAAGAATTATTATTATTATGAGGGAGAGAGAGACATAAGTGTCTGAGGTAAAAACACAGCCTGGCGAGTGTGCACACAAGTCATTTATTAGAGCTTCAAGCTTAGTGGGGTCTGCCCTTGGTGCAATCATTTTTAGGCCCTTGTGAATTGTACCTAACCTGTGACAGCTGGAGCTGCTTTTTGGGTCGTTTTAAGAGAATATTTCAGTCAGTTAGTCATTAACCAACCTGCTATATCCTAACACAGGGTCACAGGGGTCTGCTGGAGGGCACAGGGCAGGGCGCCAGCCCACCGCAGATTTTTGTTTTGTATTCATACTTAAAGATAGAAATATGAGGGGGAAAAAATTTGGCGAGTGGTCTTCCCTCGATTTTCTCATATACTCGGATATGGGGATGGATATTTGAGGAGGAAACCGCTAGACAGTGATTATATTTTTATATTATGTTCATTACAGGCATTCCCCGGGTTATGTAAGAGATAGGGACTGTAGGTTTGTACTTAAGTTGAATTTGTATGTAAGTCGGAACAGGTCCATTATTTTAATAAATGCAACTGTTGACCGACTGTAACCAAGTGCTCTGCCAATGAATGATGGCGTTTCACCTCTCTCTGACCTTTTTGTTATTTCTACTTTATTTTCAATGGTGATGGTTTTTCTCTTTATAACTGTATCACCAGCACTTGCATCAGATTTGTGTTTCAGAGACATTATTGAAGGATGAAGACAAAAGGTTAAGATGAGCTCTTCTGCACAGCACTGTACACGCCATCACAGCAGGAAGGCACCCGTCGTCAACACGTCTGATATACTGACGAGAGACAACTTCCTGCTATGTGCGTAACAGTACAAGCAGGCTTGCTATTGAGAATGACTGGGGGCGGTGAGGGAGGGGGGGGTTCATCACTCACCCACCACACAGTCCCCCTCCACTGCACTATGCTGCCTGCAGCATCCGCCCACTGAGAATTAACATGGTGCGGCCAAAGGCGGGTAGTGAATCGCCCAACCCCAATTCGACAGGCAGCCATCCGAGACACACTACAATGCTACCCCCGCCGCCCCGTTCACCCTCAATGGCCTCCGTTTAGCCACAACCGGGTCACCGCTTGCAGCATTACCAGCTACCCACCGAGAATGAATGGGCAGCCATGTGTGGTGGGCGGGCACTGAAACCGCTTGTCGCCAGGAGGCACCCAAGGGACGCTACGCTGCGCAAGCAGCCAAATCGCCCCCCTCCAGCCTCCATCCAGCCACTGCTTGCAGCGTCCCCAGGCCGAAGATGACGGAGTGGCTGTTACTGAGGCGTAGGCGTCGCAGCTGCGGCCCCATTTGTATGTCGTAGGTTGGATGTCCGTAACCTGGGGACTACTGTAATAACAAAATTGTTTTTTTTTTCCAATTTCATACAGTATATATATCAACAGTTACCAACTGACTTAAAAGAGGTGGGATTGGATTCTTTAAGTTGAGCAAGACAAGTCTATGTGCTAATAGTGAGGTAAAGGCATTTACAGTTTGTTTCTCCCTCTCCACTTTAAGCTCATCTGGGAGTCCACCAAACAGCTGTTAATGGGGTAGGAAACCTGTTTTTAGAAAGGTTTGCAAATTTATTAAAATCAACAACTGAAATCTCTCATAAGGGTCTCTAGAAGTATTCAGACCCTTAATTCAGTACTACAGGGTGGTCCAGATCTAATTATGCAGCTCCAGATCGTCTGGATGACTTTGATTTATGTGAGGACGATTCCAGTTCGGTACAAAGATGATTCTTCATGTCGTCAGTTCGCATACTTCTCGATGATCCGGGATTTTTCAGGTGATTTTTTATGTAATAAACTTAATAAGTTATAGCGTACTGAAAATTGCATAATTAAATCTGGACCACCTTCTATGTAGAAGCCCCTTAAGAAGCTATGCCAGCTTTGAGTCGTCTTAGGAACGTCTCTACACACTTTGCACACCTGGATGTGGCAGTTTTCCCCCATTCTTCCTGGCAGCTCCATTAGATTGGATGGGAAGTGTCTGTAATCGGCCATCTTCAGGTCTCTTCTCATGTGTTCCATAGGGTTTTGACAGGGCTACTCAACAACAGTCAGTGGCTTGTCTAGATGCCACTCTATAGCATTGTATCAACTGTATGCTTCAGGTTAACTGGTGAACTGTTGAATTTCACTCCCTCTTCCCAAAGAAATTACACTGCGGCACTTTGTTCAACAATGCTGCAATCCCACAGCAGAGCCTCAATGTACGTTTGACCCTGACTTCAGCTAGACTGATGACCAAAAGCCATTGTGAACGTGTTGTATTGTGTCAGTTTCAATCCATTACAGATAGATGGATATTTTATTAATCCCAAGGGGAAATTCACATACTCCAGCAGCAGCATACTGATAAAGAACAATATCAAATTAAAGAGTGATAACAATGCAGGTATAACAGACAATAACTTTGTATAATAGCGTTTACCCCCCCCCGGGTGGAACTGAAGAGTTGCATAGTGTGGGGTCTCCTCAGTCTGTCAGTGGAGCAGGATGGTGACAGCAGTCTGTCTCTGAAGCTGCTCCTCTGTCTGGAGATGATCCTGTTCAGTGGATTCTCCATGATTGACAGGAGTCTGCTCAGCGTCCGTTGCTCTGCCAGGATGTCAAACTGTCCAGCTCCGTGCCTACAACAGAGCCTGCATCCTTTTTAAATTGCCTTTACTTTTTGAGTTACCCTCTGTAATTAGACAAAACAGCACAGAGTGACCCCTTTTTTCAGAAGTATTTATTTAAAGAGTCAAATTTCCCCATAGGGACAAATACATTTCTGTCTCTCTCTCATATAGTGCCTTTCATTCTGTCTGTCTGTCTAGTCCAGGGGTCTCCAACTCCGGTCCTGGAGGACCACCGTGTCAGGCTGGTTTTCATTTTTTTTTTTTTTTTATTTTAATACGAGTGCCCTGTTTGTGCTGCTAATTAACTTCTTGTGAGTTCATTTTAGTTGGTTTGCTTTTTCAAAATTTGTTCTGCTGAATTTCTTCATCGTTCCTCTGAACTGCTTCATTTCTTTCCTTAAATGGCCCCCAAACAAAAAATGTGAAGTTAGTGAGCCAACAGAAGACCAACAACGCCAGGGCCTGAAAATCCAACCAATTTCGCTCCAACCAGCTGCTTAATGAGGTGCCGATTCTTGTTGTTAATTAAACTCGTTCTTTAATTTCGTGGCTTTGTTGCTGCTCTCGTGGTACATTAGCAGACATTTCCGAAATTTTTGATTTTTCTCTTTCTAAGAGCACTGTTGAAATGTTTTGGGAACCTGAGCAGATCAACATTCCTGAGACCTTCATCTTTCTTTATTTTCAGATATTGTACTTTGGACACCAGTTGTTTTGGCTCATTTTGTATCTCGTTATTGTTTGGCTGCTAATTAAGGAAAAAGAAACAATTACACTATGCGACTCTTCAATTCCACCCGGGGAAGTAAATGCTAACAGTAATTTTATTTTTATTTTTTTCATTTTTATTACTATTTAATTTAATATTGTTTCTTTGTATCAGTATAATGCTGCTGGATTATGTGAATTTCCCCTTGGGATTAATAAAGTATCTATCTATCTATCTAAAGGATCTCAGTCTTCAAGACCAAGTCAATTAAAATGAGTTCAAAAGACGTTAATTAGCAGCAAAAACAGGTCACTCATTAAGAAAAGGGTGAGAATGAAAACCTGCAGCCACGGTGGTCCTCCAGGACTGGAGTTGGAGACCCCTGGTGTAGTCTATCTAGTCTAATCCAAACTGATCCAAGATGGCGTCAAGGCGGGTTTTCAAAGTGGTGACCTGGAAGGGGGTGGGTTGATGAGGTCTGATACCAGAAGTGATGTCGGAGGCGGGAAGACAGCCAATCATCTGTTCTGCAGAGGGAAGAATTGCAAAAGCATTGGGCAACAGCGCCAGTCTCTGGTTTGGATTGTAACAATCATTACATGATCATACGAGGCTTGAGGTTGTCGCCCAAATGCACTTGTAACACCTAGTATTATTACATTTGGAGAAACAGAGTTGGAGTTTTGTGTGTGTGGATTTTTCTCTCTGTAAAAAGAAGAAATTGGTGTAAGAGGGTGTGACGGGACATCCCAGCAGTGTGCCTGTAGGAGGTATAAAGTTACATCCAAAATATGTTTTCACTTTAAACCTAACAATCTGCTTCTTAAATGTGCAGCTGAATCCCCTGTGGCAAAGCTAAAAGCAATTCCTTCTGTGTATGTGTTTTATTATTTTTAAAATATTACCACCTGAACATTTTTCTGAGTTCTTAATTGTTATGATTGCTAATCCAAAATACGAAACCGTGTGCTTTTTTAGTAGTGGGTCGTGCCCTTTAACAGCAGGGAATTCTACAAGTGCAAGTAAAGGTATATGTTGTGCCCGTTTTGTAATTTTAATGAGATGTGCCATTAATCTAAAATAAGCTTTTGTCATCTTGGCAGAGCCATAGAACATTAAGCAGGTGGCATTGAGGAAAAAGGATTTTGAATAATGCCTCTTTCCAATGGCATTCATTTTTTTGCGGTGATTTGTGTCCTGACTGATTTTTAAAGAAGGCTTCAAAGACGGCACTGAACAGATAAGTCATTTTGGCTTTGTGTTCTGCTTTATCAGCACCGTGTCCATCCAGATGTAGCCACCTTGTGTTTAATGAGCACAGACTGTACCCAAAGGAGCAAATCAAGCCAGGCTGTATAAACTGAGGCAAAGACTGAAATCTCTGGACATCCGTTACAAGTTCTAATCAATGTGATTACTTACTGTGACTATGGGCTGCTGAGGGAATGTAGCAAGCCACGGCACATGGAAGATGTGTCGTGAGTTAGAGGTCAGAGCAGAACAGTAGGCAGAAAGTGAGCACCAGGGTAGTGAGAGGAGCCTTCTCAGGTGTAGAGCAGAATGGTGAAAAGATGGAGTGTTCTGGGGCTATGGTTACCAGAAAGGTAAACCTTCAACTACTGTGCTTTGTGGAAGATCCCTAAAAGGTGAGTAGTAATATTTTTTACGTTTATGTAGAGATTTGCTCACTACTCGGGGCTCTTTACATAGTGAGTGGGGAGCCACTTCAGCCTCCACAAATATATAGCATCCATCTGGATGATTTGACGGCAGCCATTTTGTGCCAGTACACTCGCCACATGTATGTTGTTAAGTGGTGAGAGAGAGAGAGCCTTTTAGAGACCAGGGATGATTAGGGGACTAGAATGACTAGGCTGAGTTGGGCCATTTAGCCAGGAAATTAGGATACACTATGCTCTTTGTGAAGGATGCTCATGGATCTTTTATGACCATAGAGAATTATGACCTTGGTTTCACGGTATGAGTGGCTTCTTCAATTATCGATAGGATGTAGAGATACTTGCTTCATGTTGCTTGGACAATAAGTGACAGCTCCTTCTGAGTGGTTGCACCTTTATGGCCCGGGGACTGGAAGTGGCATAGTCAGTTGCCCTCACTGGGTGGTTTCTCTGCACTGTTTAAAGATGAAGACAACAAGACAGGGGCAGCGGCCTCTCTCAGCTCAGTTTTATTGTAATAAGTAATACAAGTGGTTATTCCAGAGCCTTTGGATACACTATTTTTTTTTCCTTGTGGTTTGAAAATGAACGAATTCTGAGGATTGCCACTGTAGAACATGCTACGTAGAGTTGTCACGTGAAAAGCATGGGTTTTCCACATTGATGCCTGCAACTTGCAGTGATTGCCCTTGAGCCTTAATAATTGACATAGCAAAGGCCAAACGAACAGGAAATTGTAGCCGTTTGAAATCAAAGGGTAAATCATTCGGAATCGGCGGTATTCTAGGTATGAAAACATTTTCACGTCTTGCGCAACCTGTTATGATAGTTGCTTCAATAATATGTATTGATGGAACAGTTGCCAACATTTCAAGATGTGATTCTCTTCAGAAACTCTACTCATTAGTCGGTAGGCATAAAAGTCCATTGCACTGAGTTTCTTGCCAGCAACAGAGTTGCCCATAAATGGATCTGTTTGTGGGATTCCAAAGTAATACCCATCTTCGCCTTGCCAAACGTTTAGTGGATACTGAAGGGCATCATACGACCTGTGTGTGTCTGCCACACGCTGAAGACTTCTGTTCCTTTTCTCAATGATAAAGTCCCACTTCCCCAAGTCATTGCCAACCATTAGAATGGCAACCTCATCAAGTGTTGGAGCATTGAATCATCGGTGATGCTCTCCCTGTGGCATTTTGTCAGCTCTTATGACAACTTTATAATCATCTGTTGACATACATCGAAGTGCAGTCTTGAAAAGGGTGACCTATGCGTTGTTCTCATGAAGGAATCATTCTAAATCCATCACAGTATCCAGTCTCACGTTCGGTATTCTGCTGTGTCTATGATGCGCTGTTGTGGAAATATCTCCCATGAAGTAGATCTGAAGGAACTCAATTGTCCCATCAGTTAATGGAAGTAATGATCCTATTGTATGGTAAACTTGACCTTGCACTTTGAATGTGGGCATGAATCCATCCTCTCGTATTTGTTTAGTTGCACCAAAAGAAGTCATTTGAAAACGGGAATTGTACTTCCTGATGATGTTCAAGAAATGCTTTGAAATTGGTGTTGATCCTGACATCAAAGAGTGTAGAGGTTCAGGTGGACCAAGTAGAGATAGCAGTTTCACCTTCCCCTTTGAACAACACAATCCCAGTGACTCTCCTTTCCATTTTAGTATTCTACAATGAACACAGATGTGATCCATTTGGCCAGTAACAGCGACAGATGATATGCAACCTGTCGGTTCTATGCGAAAGCCATATTTTTTAAATTGTGTTGCATTTGTCCATGTGTTGCAGCAGCAACCCTTCGCCTGTTGGCAGACAGTCTGGTTTCCCTTTCTGAGATGTTTCATCTACTCTTGCATCAGACCAAACCTACCCCATGACCTCCTCCTGGTCACAAAAGAGCCCCATGACCATGTTTGGTGGCGATCGGACGCCCGGTGCAGATTTGTATATATACACATACACATACACACACACACACACACACAGTGGAACCTCGAGATACGAGTTTAATTCGTTCCAGCACTGAGCTTGTATAGTGAATTTCTCA
>NC_053154.1:335754430-335781930 GCF_016835505.1 Polypterus senegalus
AGGGGTTTTTAGATTTTTTGAAAAATTTTTTTTGAAAATTAATTTTTAAAAAGGGGAATTAATAAAATAAAAAAAGTAATTTAATAGTTTTATTTAATAATTATTTATTTAAATTAAAATTTTAAAAAATATTAAATATAATTAAAAATAAATTTTAAAAATTTTTAAATAATTTATATAATTAAATTGTTTAAAAATTTTGGTTTAAAAAATTTAAATATTTATTTAAAAAATTTTAATTATAAAAGTTTAAAATTAAAATTTTTTTTTAAATTTTTTTTTAAAAATTTAAAATTTTTTTTTTTTAAAGTTATTATAGTATTCTTATTTGTATATATATATTAAAGAGTGATAAAAATTATGAATATATTATATGTTGTTAATTTTTATATGGGTATTTATATATATATATTTAAAATATTGTAAATATATATATTTTGATATATTATATTATTTGAATATATTAAAAATATATGTATAATATACCCTATTATGGTAATCTATATATATATATATCGTGTATATATTATATATAGGTACATATATTAAGCACCGAGAGAAACTGTAGCAAGGTTGGGGTTTTCGCCCGCTATTGACAGTTAAACAAAAGCAGGTCAAAATCATAAACTAAACAGTTCATACTCTTGACGCTGACTCCTGCTGGCCGCCATTTTATTGGGGAGGAGCGGAAGTGGAGGAATGTCGGGAAGGACCGCAGGGAGGATGGGAAGGATGACGTCCGGGGAAGATGGCGGAGGAAGGCGGAAGTATCTGACTGCGGCATCCATGCCTATGGTGCAGGACCGTCTTTTTCCTATGAGGAAACAGAGGGAGAAAGTTATACCCCACATTCCCCGGCGCGATGGTTTCCCAGGTGCTGTCAATCAATCCATGCCTCCTACTCTAAGGTGCAGTGAATATATATATATATTGTATATATATATATATATATATATGATATATATATAAAAGTATATATAATATAGTGTGTATATTATATATTAACAAATATATATATATATATATATGTGTATATATATATATATACATATATATATATGTATATAATATATACAATAATTATTATATATGTGTATATATTATATAGTATATATAATATATAATATGTATATATATATATATATGTGTAATAATACAGCACAGTGCATATAGTGTTATGTATATTATTGCATGTTATATATTATATGATATATTAGCAGTGTATAGCAATGACTATTTTATATATATTGTTTGTATATGATAATATTATAGTCAGTTAAGCATAGATGGATTTATGTGTGTATATATAATATTATATATATATGATGTATATATATATATATAGCTATTATATATAGTATAGTGAGTATATATATATATATATAAGAGTTGTAATATATATATATGATTGATATATATTTTGATATATATATATATATATTAATATAAGTTGGACAGTATATATATATATATATATATGTGTATATATATATATATATATATATATGATATATATATATATATATATATATGTGTATATATATATATATATATATGTGTATATATATGTGTATATATATATGGAACGCTGGCCCGCACAGACAGGCGGACATCTTTTTTGCAGCCACACACGTTATTTACACTATTTACAATCATATAAATCACGCGGCACTACAACCCCAGTGCCTCTTGCACCGAATCCCCCAAAGTCCAGGGCCCACAGTCTCTGTGCCTTTCTTCCTGGCTCCCTGTCCGCTCTCCAGCTCAGTCCTTCTGCCTCCCGACTTCCACCAATGACTGAGGAGGCGGCTAAATAATGCCCGGATGAGCCCCAGGTGCTTCCGCCATCCTTGCACGCCCCAGCTTTGGGGAAGTGTCGGCTGCCTTCCTGGCAGCTCTCGGCCCCACATTCTTCCCGCACTTCCTGGTGTGGCGAAGTGTCGGGTTCCCGGATAATCAGGCACGGCGCCGCCTGGCGGTGGCCGCGGTCCCACAGGGCTGGGCTTCAGCCCTGTACCTGAGGCCCGTGCCTAACCAGGACGGACGCCCCACTCCGTCTGGAGGAGGCCACCGCCCCCCCTCCTCCCAAGCGCCCCGGCCGGGCTCCAGCCCCAACCGGCAACCGCGACGGGATAAACCGGCATCGGGCGCCGCCTGGCGGTGACCACGGGCCCCTACAGGGAAGGGCTTCCATGCCCTCAACCCGTGGCCCCAACAGAACCAGGACGGACGCCCGCGGTTCGGAGGGAGGCACAAGCCCTCCTCCGCCTCCTGGCCCCGGCCGGCTCCAGCCCGGCGGGGCCACAGTGCCCCACCGTTTAGCGAGGACACGTGGGCCCGAAGCGGCAAAACCCCGAAGGGCAGCACGCCCCCAGCGAGTCCTACTATGTCCCCAGGGCCCAACACGCACCCTGGGACATCTGTTTTCGCACCCTCGCCGGCGCAACGGCCCCCTGTGGTTCCCGCGCCGCTTGCTCCGCTGTTCCCCAGCGGGGTCACCGTAGTCCTCCCGGCGTGGAGCACTCCCGCGGAGCGGCCCGTTCCAGGAGGGTAGGTCCCTGTCGACGTCGGCCTCAGCGCTCGCCGGGCTTCGGGCCTGTAAAATAAAGGAAAAGAGGCCAGAAGCACAGCCAGGACACTCATCCGCCCGCCGGTCCTGATCGACCGGCTCCTGCCCCCTCCGACAGCCCCCAACTTGCCTGCTGAAGTCCTCCCGCGGGTTCCATACCCGCCCGTTCGCCGGCCTCGGCACCGCTCGCAGGCAGCTCGCCCAGCCGCCCAGGGATCTCCTCTGCCCATCCAGAGGAGCCCTTCTCCGGACGCCGCACCAGCGCCGCTCCTCTCCTATCGGAGGAACCGGGATTCACCCCCGGTTCCTCCTTCTTTCTTGGAGCCGCTGGCGGTCTGGGTGTGAGCACAGCGAAAGCTCAAATCCTGCCCGCTGCGCCCAGGCAGGCTACAGGAGACAGTTGAAAGGGTTGGGCGCAGGGGCGCAGGACCCAGGGCACTCAGCAGCCCCGATCCACCGCCCCTGCATATTGGAGCTCCCGCCGCTAGCTGTCTGCACAGCGCCTGCTGTCGGGAGGTTGCTTACTTGAGCTGATCATCCCGTAACGGTCACAGCCATGTTCGGGAAACCTCCCGCTTGCTTTACGGGGGCGGTAATACTCACCACCCCGCCGTGTTCTGCCTGCCTCCGGTTCCAGCGCGCCCTCCTCCGTCTCACGCCGGGCGCTTCCCGAGCGACGCCTTTCCGCCAGCTGCTCACACTGAGCGGCGAGAACACGTAGGGAGCTCTTCTAAGGACGGCTTGGCGGGCGGGACTCCTCGACACACGCCGAGCCACTGGTGGAGAGAGAGACAGACGCGGTGAGCTTACGCCCATCAGCTCCACGCCCACGCCTGCCTCCTCCGGTCCTCCAGGCGTCCCGCGGGCTCCAGCCCCAACCGGCAACCGCGCGGGATAAACCGGGATCGGGCGCCGCCTGGCGGTGACCCCTGGCCCCTACAGGGAAGGACTTCCATGCCCCAACCCGGCCCCAACAAAATCAGGGCGGACTCAGTCTGGAGGAGGCACAAGCCCTCCTCACGCCCCACTGCCCGCCGGGCTCAGCTCCGGCATAATATATATATATATATATGTGTATATATATATATATATATATGTGTATATATATGTGTATATATATTATATATATATATATATATGTGTATAATATATATATGTATATATGTGTATATATATATATATATATATATATATGTGTATATATATATATATATATGTGTATATATATATATATATATATATATGTGTATATATAAGCATATGTAGGCATATATATGTGTATATATATGGTTATATATGTGTATATATATATACAGCATATATATGTGTATATATATATATATATAGAAATACATACATACATACACACACACACATATTACACTCATGGGGTGCCAAACAGGCAAGTAAATTGATTTTGTGAATATATAAATTCAGCGTCAGAATACATAAAGTCAAAACTTGAATATATAAAGTCAGCGCTGGAATATATAAAGTCAAAACCTGAATATATAAAGTCAACATCGGAGTATATAAACTCATTCCTGAATATATAAAGTCAAAGTCAAAATCTATTGATTGAAACAACTCTGAACTGAACTAAGTGAACAAAAACGTATTCAGATAAATAAATTAAAAAAACACTGTTCGGTTAATGTTTTGAAATGATACATGTGCCCTGCCTGTGATTGGTTCCTGCCTTGCCCAGTGTTGGCTGGGATTGGCTCCAGCAGACCCCCTGACCCTGTGGTCTGATTCAGCGGGTTGGGAAATGGATGGATATTCCAGCGCTTAACTTTGTATATTCCGACGCTGACTTTATATATTCAAGATTTGATTTTATATATTCCAGAGCTTACTTTATATATTCAAGTTTTGACTTTATATATTCGAGAATGACTTTATATATACAAGTTTTGACTTAATATAGTTAAATGTAGTCATCATTGCATAACTTTTTTTTTAGCATAGAAATTTAAAGACTAAATTCAACTTCCATTCCTAACAAAGATATTTCTTCTCGACCAAATAGAACCTACTTATATCCAAATTCGAAAGCTATTGAGCTGTCGCCTGCCTGCCTGAATAAGTCACATCTCTTCGCTCTTACTTTTTTTACAGTTCATTTAATCATGGCTAGTGGTGGAAAAATTATAAAATGGAAGGAGGATTACACTGAGTATGGCTTTACCAAAACAATTATTGATGGCGAATCGATTATTCATAAAGCTTGAATTGGTGATCTGTTTTCTGTGTTAACTCTATATTTTTTCATACTTTCTCAAACCAAGGGGGTGTGAGGGTAAAATGAATCGGGAAGTATGATCAATGTAATCGGTGTACCAGGATATCATGCATTGACAGAAGTTCCCCTTTGCTTGTGATTAAAGGTGTGATTTTTTTAAGCGTTATGGAGCACATGCATCGAAGCTTCTCAGCTGTGCTTGTGCTAAGAAAAGGAAACATTTTAAAAATAGCACGATTGTCATTGTAACCTTTTGTAAGTAGTGCCTGGAGGATTCAGTGTGGAGAAACTCTATATCTATATTTATATATACTGTATCTATATAAATATAGGTAGGTATATATAGATTACATCTATCTATATAGAGAGATAGATATATCTGTATCTATATATATATATATATCTATATAGATATATATCTATATAAAATAATAATGTGTGTGTGTGGTCTTCAATCCACTGTCTGGGTATTTGGACCCTAGAACTTTGCACACAGAGTTCCATTTTCTTCTCTTAGGCAGCCTGAGGTTTGTATCTGTTTCATTCATCATTTGTCACTTGTTACCTTGAGCAACAGTAATTGAGGCTTCTTTTGCAATTTAAAACTGCACAACACTTCCTGTTGTGATTACAATTAAAGAAGAATTTGTTGAGGTAGCTGTGTATTGATTGTGTGGAAACACCAGCATACCAAAACCTGATGGGTGCCAGACAGTGGTGAAGGGAATTGTAATGCCATCCATGGCCTAATGAGCCTTTACACTGCCTAATAAAGTGAACCCTCTGCTGGTGCTTTGTTTCTGTACCTCGCTGTTCCAGTCAAGCGTGAACTGTGTGTGTGTGAGAGTGGCTTGGCAGGCCTCCTTTCTGCTTCACAGTCCCTTTGTCACATCCTCTGGCCACACCTTTGTCTCCCTTATATGCAGACTGGGGATGTGAAGAATTCATCCTCATGTCCAGAGAGACTGCAGGACACTCAACAGCTGTCAGCCTAGCAGTGGCCAGAGTTTTGTAGAAATTGCTCAAGTCGGCACTTACTGGAGCTTAGGTTAATGTCGCACCATTGCTGTTTTGAAGACTACAGGCTGTGTGGAATTGCAGCTTTCCATTTCTCACTGCAGTGCAGAAGCATTAACAGATAGAGTGAAGTTGCTGCAGGCAAGCTGAGATTTTCTACTTGAATAAATACTGTAGGTAACGGGAATGTGTGCCGTCATATCTGCAGTCTTCCTTTGGCAGAATCCAAACCAGCATGCTGTGTAAATGCAGTGTGAGTTTAGGGTCTTAAAGGGGTATGTTTAAGGTTGACCCAAATACCTCTCTCTTTATCTTCAGCCAAATCAAGCACAAGAACATTAATCTGACAAACTGTATGTTCAGCTCATCAGCATAACTTTAACATACTTGTGTTGCTATCTGGAGGTTTGCCGGTTCAAATTCCGTTACTGCCAGAAGGGATCCTATTCCGTTGGGCTCTTGAGCAAGGCCCTTAACCTGAAAATTGCCCCAGGGGTGCTGAACAATAGCTAACCCTGCAACATGTGACCCTAAAGTTCCACCGAAAAGACAAACAATAAAAAGTAAAAAGCAGTGCTAGAAAAATTCCAGAGAACAATTAGGAAAATTCCAGAATGAGTTATGAAGAAAGATTAAAAGAGCTGAGCCTTTTCTGTAAGAACAAGAACATTAAGAGGAAACCTGATTAAAATTATGAAGGGAATTAGTCCAGTGGATCAAGATGGTGACTTCAAAATGAGTTCATCAAGAACACAGGGACACAGTTAGAAACTTGTTAAGGCTAAATTTCACACAAACATTAGGAGGTTTTTCTTCACGCAGAGAACACCAGACACCTGGAATAAATGACCAAGTAGTGTGGTGGACAGGAGAACTTTTGGGACCTTCAAAACTCGACTTATTTTGGAAGCAGTGGATAGGATTTGTAAGCTCTGTTGGGTTGAATGGCCTGTTCTAATCTAGATTGCATTAATGTTCTGAAAAAGGCAAAAGGTAACAGTTAACAAGGGTAGAAGTTATCTTTATATATATATATATATATATATATATATATATATATATATATATATATATATATATATATATATATATATATATATATATATATATATAATATTGTGAACTAGGACCCGGACACAGGCAGACGGACAACATAGTTCACCCAACACACGTTTATTTTTACAATATTTTACAATGCACGAACCCCAGTGCCTCTTGCACCGATTCCCCAAAGTCCAGGCCTCTCCGTCACAGTGCCTTTCTCTTGGCCGCCTCCCGGCCCCTCATATGGGAACCGGATGGGCTCCAGCTGCTTCCTGGCATTCCCTCTTTGACACACCCCTGTGTTGCGGAAGTGCCGGCTGTGCACCCGAAGCCATCCGGTGTCTCCTGTCTTCCCCCAGCACTTCCTGGTGTGGCGGAAGTGCTGGGCTCCAGGGTTCCTCAGGCACCCGGGCGCCGCCTGGCGGTGGCCACGGGTCCCTGCAAGGCTGGGCTTCCAAGCCCTCTACCCGTGGCCCCCAATACAACCAGGGCGATCGCCCCTTTGCGGTCTGGAGGAGGCACAAGCCCTCCTCCGGTCCTCCTGGGCGTCCTGACCGGGTCCCACACGGGATACTCCGGCATCGGGGCGCGGGTCCCTACAGGGCTGGGCTTCCAAGCCCTTTACCCGAGGGCCCCTACATAACCAGGACGGACGCCCCCTCATGGTCTGGAGGAGGCACAAATATATATATATAATATATATAATATGTGTGTATGTGTGTGTATATATATATATATGTGTGTATAACGCTAAAGAGATGCGATCGGTTCAGCTGCTGGCCAGCTGCGTGTTCTGCTTGTCACGCTTTACTTCTATCATTTAAAGGCCTGTACAGCAGCTGTCCTTTTGCCACTTCGCGTCTCAGCCGCTAGCGTTCTGAAGAGGGCGGTGGTGAGGGCTGAACGCACGCTAAGGAGAAGCGCTCAGATCACCTCCTGGCTTGCTGCAGTGTTCTGCTTGTCGTTGTTTTAAGAGCACTTGAAGTTTGTCTGGCAAAATCATTCCAACAACTGCTAGGTTAGATGTCCATGAACATGTGTTAAATTGTTTGTAAGTAGGGCGTGATGTGCAAAAGTCTCCGTCTCACGGGTTTTGCTTCGCCGATTTTCACCTATCGCTGATGGGTCTGGAACATAACTTCCATGATAGGTGGGGGATCACTGTACTGTATATCTATACGTGGGGCGGTCAAAGTTCCCATATTCCCGTGTAGTATTGTTGCAAGTGCTGCAGGTGCCGCTGGCATATCGGAAGCTGATTTCCCCAATTTGCACATGAACTTTATGTTAGCACCTTGTTCAAACTGCGACATTGTACCAAATCACAATGCACACGTCTAACTCAATTAAAATTAAAACAATACTACACGCCAAAACCATTCCAGACCTGCTGTAACTGGTCTACGGACATCAACAACAACAACATTTATTTCTAGAGCACATTTTCATACACACAGTAGCTCAAAGTGCTTTATATAATAAAGAATAGAAAAATAAAAGACACAATAAGAAAAATAAAATAAATCAACATTATTAACATCGAATAAGAGTAAGGTCCAATTGGCAAGGGGGACAGAAAAAACAAAAAAAAACTCCAGACGGCTGGAGAAAAAAATAAAATCTGTAGGGATTCCAGACCATGAGACCACCCAGTCCCCTCTGGGCATTCTACCTACATGCTGCGCTTCCCTCCACAACAATGTGTGCATAATCTGATCTCTCACTCTACCGCTATATCACAATTCTCAGAACTATTTGGCCGCCCCTCATTTAGTCCCTTTCATACCCATCTAATATATAGTGCCTTTCATATCTCTCTCTCTTTCTCTCTCTGTCCCTCCCTCCCTAAAATGGTCTGCATTCTTAATTAAAGTAGCTTTTCTTGCTGTCTAATTCAGGGCTGTGGAGTCGGTAGATAAATGCTCCGACTCCTCAGTTTCTAAATCTTCCGACTCCGACTCCCCGACTCCGACTCTGTATGTATATACTGTGCTAATGTATTTTCTACATCCATTGAAGGAAAGTAAGGCAACATACATGTCATTTCACCACAGAACTACTGGCTAGGAAGCCAACACTCTACTTACTATAATGCCAGATTAAAGACAAACACAATTGATTGGCGGCCGCAGATTGCGGGTGTCCACATGGACAGGCAGATCCAGCTTGCCGAAAATCTCGACCATTGCCCCCATCCAAAGTAATGTGATGCCTCTGTCTGCTGCAGTGGCTGTCTCCTCTGTCAGCCAACCGGAAGTTTAGTGCATTGTGTCACTCACCGGCCAGCTGATCAGCAGAACGAGCCTCTGCTGGAGACAGGTAGGGAGATCTGTGTTCTCGGCTCCTTCGGCCCCCTTCACTAGCGCATAGCGAAGGGGAGTCAACGGAGCTGAGAACACACCAGATGATTTTTCAGGCGTTTGACGCGTGATGACTCGTTGAACGGCCGAAAAATCAGCAGTGCATCTGTAAATGTATGGGGGGCTTTAGGCTAGATTCACAGTTCCCTGTAACAGTGGAACACGACACAATGGAAAGTGGTGCCACACCTTACCTGTGCATTACATCCCATATAGTGACGCATACAGTCAATGAAAAGCATGCTTCATGGTTACTTGACATGTTCGTTTTGTGGTAACATTATGCACTGCATGCATTGGGCTTTATTCTTACAGCAGAGAAGTAGTTCATTATGACTGTTTGTGAATTGGGACATTTCAACTTACTTTTTTAATTCCCATTTAAATTTAGTAGGAGTCGGAGTCGGTTAACTTTTTGTAGACTCCAACTCCAGGTACCCAAAATTGTCTCCGACTCCTCGACTCCGACTCCACCTCCACAGCCCTGGTCTAATTACACAGGACGACTCCTCAGATTTCCTTTTCTCCACTTTCTTTAACATAAAAGCTAAATATTCCAATAGTCTCTTGCAAAACAAGTCTCGACTTCCTGCTCTTTGTTTACACTGCAGGACAATTGATGGGGGGAGAAAGGCCACGTTTGGTGGCTCAGCTACTGTAATACCTTATGTAAAGGAGAACTGCAACTAAATTACTGTAAAGCTTAGAAAAGCAGGGGCTAAAAAGATCAGTTTTTGTGATTGACCAATTCACCGATTTACGATTGATTCCTTTTTTTTTTTTTTGGTGTTTGAAAATTGCCCATTTTAGATTGGTGGCTGATTAATTAGAGTATCCATAGTATTTAGTAAGTGCAGTGAACACACTTGACTGGAGCATTCGTTTAGCACTCGTTTGCTCAGAGGTTGATGCGCTTGATGCTTCCTGAGCAGCTCTTCTTTTCTCCACCCTAGTGTCCCACTTCTTCTCCTCTTTCGCATTAAAACTGATTAAGTCAGTATTTGTGTTAAGCTGGCACTTAAGTCTTCAATCTGCCTCAAGAATGAGTGGGTAGGGGAAGTGACGGTGAAGGTGGTAGGAATGAGAAAGGCGCCCGTACACATGCGGCATATGGCTGCCCTGCTGGCTGCTGGTTGTTTCTACAATAAAATAAAATAAAAATTTAAAGAGGAATAACATTGGAGGCCAATCATCACCCTGATAGTAGACGTCACATAGTATATGTGTATCAATTTTCAGGTCAATAGTTCAAACCGTTTGTCTGTCCAGGATTTTAAATCAGCTGTAGCTCGCAAACCAACAGCCACGGTAGCGTCTTTCCTGCCTTGCGCCCTGTGTTGGCTGGGATTGCTCCAGCATACCCCCGTGACCCTGTAGTTAGGATATAGCGGGTTGGATAATGGATGGATGGATTACTTGCCTTGTACCTTAGAATTTGTCATAGTTCTCTCTGACTGCTGTTTTGTGAAGGATGCTAGACAAAAGTAAACTGAATTTAAGAGTACATTAGGTGATGAGTGTTCTCTGCTAATCAAAATGAAGTCCTGTATTTGAATAAGTTCTTGTTTATTGTGGCATAGACCTTTAGAAATGTGGAATAACGATGACGCCCGGCCAGAGAGCCAAGTAGCACATTGATTATTCCCACCACAGTTGTATACACAGTGTCTTCAAAACCCCGGGCTTGGAATACATCATTCCTGACATTCTGTGACTCTTAATGGCTTACAGATGAGCCTTGCGCTCTGACAGCTGAAAAAACGAGAACAGTTATGCCAAGGAAAATGTGGCTTCTGTTGGATTATAGAGGGCCCATAATTGATGCTTCTTAAAATAGAAAAATGATAAAAGTGACACTCAAGGAGGAGTACCAAGCTGAAGACTTGGCATTAAGACAAGGAGACCACACGCTCGTGGAGGTTTTAGTGAGGCTGGCACGGGCTCAAACCCGCACACTTGATTGTCAGTGATCCTAATGAGGCCTGGGGCAAACCTCAGCAGGGCTTTATTAGTCATTTCCAGTTTACTCTTCTGCTTTTACTACCTTAATACAGATGTGAATTTCCCCTTGGGATTAATAAAGTATCTATCTATCTATCTATCTATCTATCTATCTATCTATCTATCTATCTATCTATCTATCTATCTGCTATATAGTGCCTTTCACTCTATCTATCTATCTATCTATCTATCTATCTATCTATCTATCTATCTATCTATCTATCTATCTATCTATCTATCTATCTATCTATCTATCTATCTATCTATCTATCTATCTATCTATCTATCTATCTATCTATCTATCTATCATGGGTGTAACGATTGAAGTGGTACTGTTTAAGATGACAGGTGAAATGACGTTCTCTGTAGCAGGGGTTCTCA
Organism: Polypterus senegalus; assembly: GCF_016835505.1. Lineage (NCBI taxonomy): Eukaryota > Metazoa > Chordata > Cladistia > Polypteriformes > Polypteridae > Polypterus > Polypterus senegalus. The sequence continues at coordinate 335,766,048 of NC_053154.1, forward strand.
CATTCAGTCCTTGGAGGCCTCTGTGCCAGTCAGCTTCTGCTATTCTTTGGACACTTAAGCATGCTGTCATTTTACCAGTTGTTTTATTTTTTGTTGTCAGTCCAGAAATTATAAAACTGAACATTGTCATTTTTTCTGTGAATTTCTTCATATCGCTTGTAGTTCTAGGGTGATGCACCATGTTAGCCATTAAAATGTAACTGGACATTAAGTCTGTTACAATAACGGGCGCTAGAACAGTAGTGCATAAACATTAGTAGGAACGGTCTATATTAAATGGCAAGAGACCTTGTATGTGGCTGTAATATGCGTCACTGTATTGTGTGCCTTTCATTTTCTCTCTCAGTAATACTGGTTTGTATTTCCGTAAAATGCCTGTAATTTTGTCGGACAGTAATACAGTGGAACCGAAGTAATTTCCCCCATAGGATTGTATGTAAATACAATTAATCTGTTCCAGACCGTATGAACTGTATGTAAATATATTTTTTTTTAAGATTTTAAGCACAAATATAGTTAATTAAACCATAGAATGCACAGCGTAATAGTAAACTAAATGTAAAAACATTGAATAACACTGAGAAAACCTTGAACAACAGAGAAAACTAACACTGCAAGAATTCGCGCCACAGCGATACGAACCGTTCGCTAAAAACACTTTTTTTTTTTTTTGTAATGAGTTTTAAGCACAGGGGGAAAAAAATGAACATTTAAAAAATCTGTAATTTAATAAACAACCAAGAAAAGTAACATTGCAACAATGCACGCCTGTGTGTGTGTGTGTGTGTGTGTGTGTGTGTGTGTGTGTGTGTGTCTGTCTGTCTCTGTCGCGGGCGTGTGTGTGTGTCTGTTCCCCATGCGGGCTTGCTTGTATGTGAGTGTGAGTGTCTCTCTCTCTCTCTCTCTCTCTCTGCACACACAGGGAATGCACAGGAAGTGACTGAACACGTGCCGTGTGGCCCCGCGCATGCGCACTTCACCAGAAGACACACACACACATACATGGACACCTGGACGCACACAAGGGTTTTATTAAAGAGGATTTGAAGTCAAGCAAAATGGTACCTTTTATTGGCTAACTAAAGAGATTACAGTATGCAAGCTTTCAAGGCAACTCGGGCCGCTTCTTCAGGCAAGATGTATTAGTTATTCAATAAATGGTGTCATTTTGCTTGACTTCATATTGCATGCAATAAGAAATTATCAAAATATCTTGACTGTACATTGTTTTCCTCTCCTGCTAAATGAATCTTCGGCTGGAGAGGTCTGTTCTTTTTTTTTTTTCCCCATTGAAGATGACCAACTTAAAGTTTTTTGAGTGCTGTTTCTTTCCTAATGTCTATATAAACACACGGAACTGCAGTTTCTGTACTACAACTTGCCTGAAGAAGGGGCCTGAGCTGCCGTGAAAGCTTACGTATTGTAGTATTTTTATTCAGCCAATGAAAGCTGTCAGTTACTCAGTAATAACATTGTACATCACTCTACTATTTCATATTGCATGGAAAAAAAATTTTTATCTTCATCTTTATAAATGAAATTGTAATACTCTCTGCCTTTTGAGTTTTTCAGCTTTGCCTGATGGTATTCATCTGCTTTAATGTATAATTTATGCAGTGCCTTTCCCAGGATCCAGGCCATCAGCAGTGTGTCTGTCTTTGCAGAGAGTGTCGACCTCGTCATTGAGAGGTTTACTTACCTTGGCAGTGACATTCATGTGTCTGGTGACTCTTCCTATTAAGTCCATAGACGTATTGGGAGAGCATGGAGGGTCATGAGGTCGCTGGAAAAGAGTGCATGGCGCTCCCGATATGTCTGCAAAAGGATGACAGTCCAAGTCTTTAGAGTCCTGGTTCTTCCTGTTTTGCTATGTGATTGAGAGACATGGACGCTATCCAGTGATCTGCGACAAAGACTGTACTCCATCATGTGTGCCTCTTTAGTGGGCCCTTGGGTACCCCTGGTCTGACTTTGAGTTCTCACGGAGTCCCGAATGAGGAAAATTACCTGCATTGTGAGGGCGCGTCTGTTATGGCACGACGGGCAATGAGTATGATCCTCAATGTTGAGGACCTGTCTGGCTGGACCGGGCCAAAGAGACACTCGCATAACATCTGGCTGCGGCAGATAAATGGTCATTACTGGGAGTGGGACTGGACTGCATGTCTGCTGGTTGCCAACTGGGATCCTGAGCTGTTTCGTCGTGTGGTTGGTGTGACATCACGCAGTGCCAGTGCATGCTCCCCAACCTGACCTGTTCTGACCTTTCCCAAGGTTGAAAGGGCTTCATAGAAATTCAGAAGGAACAGCATGGGACAGTTGTGAACCATTTAGAATTTTCTATATTTCTGCATAAATATGACTTAAAACATCATCAGGTTTTCACTCAAGTCCTAAAAGTAGATAAAGAGAAACCAGTTAAACAAATGAGACAAAAATATTATACTTTTATTTATTGAGGAAAATGATTGAATATTACAGATTTGTGAGTGGCAGAAGTATGTGAACCTCACGGATGATCAGTTAGTTTGAAGGTGAAGTTCGAGTCAATGGGATGCCAATCAGGTGTAAGTGGGCACCCTATGTTATTTAAAAAACAGGATCTATCAAAGTCTGCTCTTCACAACACATGTTTGTAGAAGTGTATCATGGCACGAACAAAGGAGATTTCTGAGGACCTCACAAAAAGAGTTGTTGATGCTCATCAGGCTGGAAAAGGTTACAAAACCATCTCGAAAGAGTTTGGACTCCACCAATCCACAGTCATTTTTCACAGTCATTTTCATGCCAGCCCAACCTACAGGGAAAACCTGGGGGTTGGTGGCAGAATTGGCACTCCAGCCACCTTAAAAAAAACCAACTCACACTGATTCCATTCCATCTGAACTGGTGTGGTGCTGAGGTGTCACCCATTGGGTGGCTGCACTCAAGATTCAAGAGTATTTATTGTCATTTCATCCATATACAGTAGTACAGCATACAGTGAAATGAAACGACGTTCCTCCAGGACCATGGTGCTACATAGAACACAGGACAACGAAGAATCCACGACACGTAACATAAAGACACACATAATATATAACAAAGTGCATGTGAGTCAAATGTGCAACCATGTGCAACATCACAGAGCAGAACAGATATATCAGATATCAGATCAGTCCATGAGTGTTCAGGAATCTGACTGCATGTTGGGAACTGTTCCACATTGTGGTGGTGAGGGCCCGAATGCTTTGGTACCTTTTTCCCAATGGCAGGAGTGTAAACAGTGAGTGTGAAGGGTGTGTTGGGTCATTCACAATGCTGGTGGCTTTGCGGGTGCAGCGTGTGGTGTATGCTCTGGCCAAAGTGAAAAACACACAATTAACATGAATAACATAAATAGGAATAAAATAAATGAACATAAATAAAATTGAAGTAATGTTACATAATCACAATGAGGAAACCATCAGTATTACTGAAGGTCACAGAATGCAAGTGACTAGAAATGAGTCTTTAATCTCGTTTTGAATTGTCGACGACTCCTTTATGTGACGAGGTAAAGAGTTCCACAGGCGAGGAGCAGCAGCAGCTGTAAAAGTCCTATCTGTCCCCCTTTAGTTTGACACTCGGTACGAGACAACAAGTGACAACTGACCAGAAGATCTAAGCACTCTGGATGGCTGGTGTAAAGCACACAATTCAGATATATAGGCAGCAGCAAGCCCATGTAATGATTTAAAAACTAGCAACAAGATTTTAAAATCAATTCGAAAACTGACGGGCAGTAGACAGTGTAAAGAAGCTAATATTGGAGACACAGAATCAGACTTTCTTGCCCCAACCAGAAAGCGAGCGGCAGCATTCTGGACCAACTGTAACCTGCGTATCAGAGATTTGTTAATCCCAGAATACAGCGTGTTGCAGTAATCCAGGCGAGAGAAGATAAAAGCAGGAGTAGCTTTCTCAAGATCCCTAGAAGATAAAAAAGGCTTGATCTTACCTAATAGACGAAGCTGTAGTAATCAAGACAAGAAAAGAGAAAATGTCCATGATGGAAGGAAGAGAGACACCGATGATCTTTTCAGTGGTCTTCACTATCTGTTGTAGGGCTTTACGATCCCTGACCGTGCAATTTCCAAACCAGACCGTGATGCAGTTGCTCAGGATGCTCTCTATGGTTCCTCTGTAGAATGTTGTTAGAGTAGCTGGTGGAAGATGGGCTTTTCTCAGCCTACGCCGGAAGTAACGCCACTGCTGGGCTTTCTTGGCTAAAGAGCTGGTGCTGTAGGACCAGGTGAGGTTCTCTGCCAGGAGGACACCCAGGAATTTGGTGCTATTGACGACCTCCACAGTTAAGCCGTCAATGTTCATTGGCAGATGGTCACTCTTAGACTTCCTAAAGTCAACAATCATCTCCTTTGTTTTGTCTACTTTCAGAGACAGGCTCTTGGCTTTACACCAGTCTGTTAACCGCTGCACCTAATCTGGGATTCCTGGGTTGATTTGTCCTGTGGTGGGTACAGCAATGTGCTCCTAATCTCTCTCTCTCTCTCTCTTCTTGCCAGCATTTTTTATTTTATTTTTTTTTTGTTTCTTAACAGTGTGCATTTATTTATGATGACCAGCTCTTTATTTATTTCTTTTTACTCTATTATGCAGCTTCTTTGAATGAATGCATGAAGGAATGAATCAAGTTCTTACCCTCTTTGATGGCAGGTGAATATAAACACACACGCACACACATCTAGTGTAGTTCACATTAGTTCTGCAGGGTGGCACTGTTCCCTCGTGTCAGGGGTGATTGTGAACAATTGGCTTTAATAATGAAATTCAAAGACTCGTCAAATAGATACGCCAAGCTTACTGCGACAGGAAATCAATGGCAAATAAGCAGATGTGTGTAGCAAGTGCCGTTTTGTTTGGTTTGTCATTTGTGCAGTCCTTGCCTTGTCTGGATCTTTTTGAGCTGGACAATTTGAAATTGCAAATAGGAAAAGTCAGAGAAGGCAGTTTTATTTATTTATTTATTTATTTATTTTCTTTTTCCATTAAGGCCAGATTTGGTCTCAGTATTATATTTTGTAAGTGAGCATTTTAATACTGTTTTTGTGTTTAGGGTGGCACAGTGATTAGTGCTTTTGCTTTGTAAATCCAGTGTCCAGTGTTTTAAATTGTGCTCCCAGTATTTTTTATTTCTTTTTTTTGTGTATGTGGAGTTAGAATGCTTATTCTTCTTCACAAATAATTCTGTGGCAGTAGATGGTTGTTGGCTTTCCACAGTCACCTGTCCCTTAATTGTGACAAATCTGACTTGCTAGCATTTTTTTTTTTGTTAAGAAATGTAACCAATTTTAATTATTGCCAGTCTCCTTGGCTAATGGTGTCAGCTAGCCAAGTAATAATAATCATTTTAAATGGCAAAATGTGAACAGTGAATGGAACATCAGTGGTTTGGACTCATTTTGGTTTCAAGATATACCATAAAGAAGAGCCAGAAAACTTAAGAGGTTATCAGCTGGCCTTGTGTCAAGAAAAGTACTTGTTAAATTCTCAAATACAAGTAGTTTGTGGGCAAGTTTAAAACCGATTTTAGAAAAATCACTGTTTTCAAATAAAAAAAGCATTCAAATTGTATGTTTTAAATGAACAAAACAATGACAGCGGTACTTTAACTCTTCAAATAAACATCCATTCATTTTCTGTCACTTATCCAGGTGACGGTGGCAGATGCCCACATGTCCCTTTTTCCTCCCACCACCTTGTCCAGTCCTTTGAGTGGGATACGGAGGCATTCTCAAGCCAGCCAAAAGGTATAAACTCTCCTGTGTCTTACCTGAGGTGGTCTCCCAGTTGGACATGCCTGAAACATCTCCCCAGGGATGTGTCCAGTGGAACCCCTGTCAGATGCCTGAACCTCCTCAACTGTCTCCCTTCAATGTGGAGGAGAAGCTGCTCACCTTTTGATCTCCCCCCACATGTCTGTGCCCCTCGCCCTTTTTCCAAGGCTGAGCTCAGACACCCTGTGAAAGGAAGCTCATTTCTGCCTCTTGTATCAATGATCTTTTGGTCACTACACAAACCTCCTGACCATAGATGAGGGTAGGAATGTAGATCGACCACGAATGACTGGTACGAAGTCCACTTCTGTCTTTCCTCACTCATAAATAAGACCCAGAGATACTCCGACTCCTCCGCTTGAGGCAGCACCTTCTCCCAAACCTGGAGTGGGCACTCCACCCTTGAATAATAACATCAGACTTGGAGGTGTTGATCCTCATCCTGGCTGCTCCACACTCAGTGCCATAGTGCATTTAGGAGGTTCCATCCCAATGAAGCCAACAGGACAACATCATCTGCAAAAATCAGAGGTGATATCCTGAGGTCTCTGAACCTGAGGTCTCTGTCAGTTAAAATTAGGAACAGAATTGTTGAAATAAAAGGGCAGCCCTGGCAGAGTCGCACCCCTGCAGAGGGAGCAAATCTGACTTACTGCCAGAAATGCGAATGGAACTGTCACTTTGGTTGCACGGAGACCGAGTAGCCCTCCACAGCTGGCCTTGTACCCTGTACCACTTGAAATATGGCCCACAGGTCACCCTATGGGACATGGTCATACAGAGACTCTAAACTGGGCCCTTTGTGATTGTGTGAGGCTGATTGGGTCCTGTCATGGACCGGCACAATGGCCAGGCCACTTTCCTGCCTTGTATCCGGTGTTGCCAGGGTAGGCTGCAACTGTCGCAACCCTCTTTTGGATTAAATGTTTTTGAGAGTGTTGTTCGCAGTACAAAAAAAAAATTAATTTATGTGTGTGAGTGTGTGAGTGAGTCGGGCCTATAATACATTTGCCACCTCTGCAGGGCTGTTTCCTGCCTTGCAGCCTGTGCTGCTAGGGAAGGCTCCTGCACTCTACAACCCTGATTATTAAGCAGGTTTGAGAACTGGTATGGTATGTTTAGCATTATTATTACAAAGTTATAGACTGTCACCTCAAGTAATGCTATGCAAAAATCATGTTGCCTCTCTGTGCAGCACATATTCAGTTCACGTCCTCGATGTCGGCCTACAGAGCAGTCAGTAGGTCAGCACATCTAAATATGGAGACACTCTGCCACTGAAATGAAAGCCCAGTGAGACCATACACTCTCTCCATTCAATGTTAAATCCTGAATGGCATTTAACTTTCTCAACTCAGTGATAACAAAACTGAGATTGTGACATTGGGATGACTGGAGATTTTGAATGTGTCCCTGATCGTGTTCTTGAATCACTCACCTTACCTCCTTAATCTTCAGTTTTTTTGGACAGCTCCTTCAAACTTAACCAACCGGTAAACTCTGGTTAAGTTCAACATTAAACTAAGGCAAAGGTCTTTCTATCTTTTAGTGATTTTTTTTGAAAAGGTCATCCATGTTCGTATACCATTGTGTTTGGAATATTGCCACTGTCTGTATGTAGGTAAGGAGGAGAGGATGCACTGATACACTGCGCTGCCACACGACCCACGTGACAAACCACGTCAGAATCCCAAATTAGGAACCAAGCGCAGCCGTGCAACGGGCGACGCGTCAGCACCACACTGCACTGAGGGCTTTTTTTTTTTTTTTTTTTTTTTAACATCTCATCCAAAGGACGGAGCCATATTTACAGCACAGTGTCCCTTTCATTGCACTGGGGCATTGGGATCCACATTCAGACCAAAGGGAAAACGCCCCCTGCTGGCCTCACAGACACCTTTTCCAGCAGCAACCCAAGCTTTTCCTAGATGGTTTCCCTTCCAAGTACTGGCCAGGCCCAAACATGCTTAGCTAAAGGTGGATAACCACTTCTGAAGAGCAGGTGGTGTGGGACTGTACTCCTCCTCACCCTCTCAGGTCTGCTGATAAACGGTGTCCTGTGATGACACCCCTGAATGCCAAGTCTGATTCCAGACTCTCCTCATATGTAGAATGAGCTGCATTTGATGTTCAGACTCCCTCATTGTGTTTAAAATGATAAATAGATATCACTGTTCATAATGGCACTCAGTCAGTCATTTTCCAACCCGCTGAATCCAAACACAGGGTCACTGGGGTCTGATGGAGCCAATCCCAGCCAACACAGAGCGCAAGACAGGAACAAATCCCAGGCAGGGTGCCAGCCCACCACAGGGCACACCCACTAGAGTTAATTTAGGATCGCCAATGTACCTAACCTGCATGTCTTTGGACTGTGGGAGGAAACCCATGCAGACACGGGGAGAACATGCAAACTCCACACAGGGAGGACTCGGGAAGCAAACCCAGGTCTCCTTACTGCGAGGCAGCAGCACTACCCACTGTGCCACCGTGCCAACCAATGACACTCAGTTTTGTTTTCATTTTCTCCCTTGCTCCTGCGGCTCATAACTGAGCCTTGCTCTTTTATTTTGGTTGGTGATTCAGTGGGCTTCACTTGATGTTCACAGCCCGCCCAGCACACAACATTGTAGAAAATCTCACTGGCCATCACAGATTGAAGACTCTCTTGTTCGGTAAACGACCGTCTAACTGATTTTTGGCTTTGAGACTTTGAACTTGTTGGCATTTTGTTCTGAGCTCTTCACTTGTGGTGCTCAATTTTGTGCCCTTGTCCTGTCATACTTGTTTCACAACAGGCCCAAAACTGATGTTTAGTCAATTAAATTGACCTTTTTTGTAAGTTGCTTTGTAGAAAGGCATCTGCTAAGCATATAAATGTTAATGTATGTGTTGTTTTCTCATTACAGATGGGGGAAACTGAAGGACGTCATCTGACTGTGTACTAACTGGTCCGCGACTCATGAGAATCATGGCCTACGTGTTGTTTGCTGTCATCCTATCACTGTTGATGCCAGGCTGTTTATCAGGTCACGGCAATCTTGAAGGAATCCACTACATTAAGAGCTTAAACATTAGTGAAAATGAATGTAAAAAGGCGTGTGGTAAGTTGTATTCTATGATCCAATTGCATATGAATTACACTAAAGTAGCTTTAATTCAGTCATTCAGTGTGTTCTTGTAAGAAAATAAAAATAACTTTCGGTCTTTGTTGCTCTTTTGATTAGCTAATGGCAGCGTTGTCCACCAACATAATGGTTACGAGGTTTATCATAGCCACTTATAATAGATATATTGCCAAGGGGACAATGTGTCTGCATATTATCACTTTTTTATGTTGTGTGTGTGTGTGTGTGTACATGTTTTTAATAGTGCAAAACAAAATTCTGTGTTTTATATTCCTTGCCGCAAGCAAATTTCCCTTAGGATGTACTTTATTGATCCCCAATTGATCTTTATATTATTCAGACACCTTGTTCAAGTTATTTTTATTGACAACTGCAGTTAAACCATATATACAGGTGTGTGTGTGTGTGTGTATATCGGGGGCGTGCGGTCATGAGAGGCAGGTGAGGCTCAGCCTCACCTGTCATCATGAAAAGTAAAAAAAAAACTAATAACGATAACAAAAAAACATTTGTCCACTGCTCTATGCTATAAATGCTTAAATTATTTGATATTTGATTATTTAATTTGATAATAAATGAAATGATTTGATTCCAATAATTTTGATAATTTTTACAGTCAAAATCGCTGAATTGGCGCATTTCCCATTCAAATACAGCAGAGAAACATGAGGTGCGGCACCGACGAGCGTCATCTCACCTCGGACTGCTCTCACCTCTCACTCACACAGACTGGGATAAATGCCAAAAGAATCCTTGGGGCACCAGCATGGAGATCCCTGCTTAATCAAAGGAAACAAATCGGGCAAAAATATGGTGCACATGCACAAAGTGATGCTGTGCTGCCTATGGTGTTAATCTTCCTAAGCCTCTAAACAAAATCCACAGGGCTATGCCTCATTGAATTGTCTTGGTCAAAAGATGGCCTCCTGTCTGTCTGTGTGTCTTGCTTTGGGGGCTTAGTTTGGAGATCGATAGGCATTGTCTGTAGCCTGAGCTTTGGGTGAAATGAGAGAGGTTATTAGCATCGATATCCACCCACGTTTTATTCAGAGTATAGTCCATGTTTCCGTTTTACCTCCCTGCAATTTCAAATCTGACACGCGCTCAAGGTAAATCTCATACAAGTATGGTTATTACTGAGTGAGACTCGAGGTAACCTGTAATGCTCTGCTTTACAGTATTAAGCCTGAATAACTCTGGACAGTATTCTGCTGCCATCTTGTGGATTAACTGACCTCATGCTGCAAAAAGTCTTTAATATTTCTATGTGTTTTTCCACTCTATAAGATGAAAATCCAGGAGTTGAAGCTGGTAACCAGGGCTCTGAGTGTCTCACTTGTACATGCAAAAAAGGTTTAACAGGTTTTTTTGTAAACACAGAAACTGGGAAGTAACAGCTTGGTTAAGTTACGAGACAAGTTAAAAAGAATGCCGATTGGTTGGGATGCAGCCCCCAGTGGTCCACTGGGACTGAACTAAGGAACCACTGATGTATACACTGCAAAACGAAATAGAATTAGGAAAAACAAAATTGATCAAAACTCAAATCCGACTTTGAAGCTTCCACTAAAATCCATTAGCTTGGCCTACAAACAGGAGAAGGTGAGGCTCGTGTTTGAGCTGAGTGACCCTCCTGATCTGTTCATTCAGTACACCAAGGTCCAAGTGGAATGCGGTGCAGACAGTATACTGGGCTATTGAAACACCCAGGAAATTGTTGGATCGTAGCAGATAGGCAGGGCCTGTTTGGATGAGGGACAGCACCAAAGATGTGGTCTGAAGCCATAAAGAAGGAAAGTGGAAACCTGATGATCTCCGAAGTTGTGAGGATGGAAGAAGAGAAGAATTATAAGGTCTGAGATGTAAGTGCACAGCAGCAAGAGAACTAGACAACCTGGCAGGCAGTGACCAACAGGATAGTTACGTTGGCAGTTATGTGGTGGATGCCCCAAGCGAGGCTGAGCTTCATTTTTAGGGCCACACACAATAGCCTTCCCAGTCCACGGTACCTGCACCTTGGATATGACTCAGAGGAGACCTGCCAACTCTGTGATTCCCAGATCCTGAGTTTGCAGCATTTTCTTTCAATCTGCATGACTTCGTTGGAGCTGGGCTCCATGATCAGGTTCTTCGTAAGCTAGTTGAAATCCTGGAGGCATGAAGGCGGGAAGCAATCAGGGCCCTTGGCAAATTTTGGCAGCTAATCCAGTTTTTTAGGCAAGAGGGTGAGGCTCAGAGTGGCAGTACAAGGGCATAGTACCCTCCTGTCACCTGGACGCAAGTATTACATGGGAGCTGATCTTGACCGCCAGTTGAAATTCCCACAAGTGATCACCCCAACCTCCCTACAGCCAAACATCATACTCTAGTCTTCCTCATTATAGAAGCATTGACTGTTCCATGGGAGGAAGGAATGGAGGCCACATTTGAGAGAAAAGTAAAAGTACACAGAACTGACAGCTGTGTACTCACAGGCAGGGTGGAGGGTTTTTACCAATCTGGTAAGAAGTCAGGTGCAGATGCTACACTGGAATATTCCCCCGTAGTAGTTCCTGAAGTCTCTTGGGATAACAGGCTCCAAGCAGAGGAAGGTTCTAAAAGATCTGGTGGAGGAGGTGGCGCAAGGGAGCTTCTGGCTTTGGCTCTGTAGAAACGATGAGGCGTGGAGAAAGCCAGGATCATAATGCTGGCTGCCAGGGTTGGAGGGGAGATGTCCTCAATGCTGCTCTACCTCCTTGAGATGTTCTGGGACTGAAGGAGTGAAACATCAATGAAGGGTGGGTCCTGGCTGATGACCCTGTAGTAGTCAGCACAAGGGCACTCTCAGAGATGTGTCGGGTAGAAATGCCCAGCAGATGGATTCATATGTGCTTACCGAACCAGAATCCTAATAAAAAAAACCCTAAAGTAATCGCATATAAAATGTGTCATCTCAAACCAGTCAGAAGTGAAATCATGTTGGGTGAAGACTGCTTTCATATTTCCATTAATAAAACGCTGATAAAAGCGGCCAATTTGGAATTCTCAATTTTTTCATAACTAAGAATTATGTTCCTTATCCAGTAGATAAGTTGGTACATGTTATGTTTTAGCCAGATTCACCGTTCAGAGGCTCGTTTTAGGGCAGTTTTGTTCATTTTTGTTTGTTTAATGTAACTTTTGTTAATTACAGGTCAATTTTCGTTAACTCAGTTTTAATGGAATTCTCATTTTAACAAGCCAATTTCCATTAGAGCTAATGTTTAAAATCACCTGATTACAGCAAAGTCTGCTTTATCTGCAAAATTCACTAAAACAAAGTCCTTTTTCATGAAGTAGCATGAAATGCATACTTCTTCTGTACTTGGTCCAAAAATCGTAACTCGGGAGCTCCATTGAACAGCTAGTTAGATTGCATGTTTATGTCACTTGGTTTTCTCGATAGTTGTTATATTCTTGTAGCGGAGTGGAGCTCAAGAAGGATTACTGCAGACCGGAGGCATTGTGGGCGTATCTAGAGGGTGGGACAACTGTCAATCAAATGTGACTTCATTTGTACTTGTGGACCGCTGGAGGTGTGTTGTAGCTCGACTCTGTTGCTGATTTCCAGGTTTTTCAATGCATGTGTTGACATCACTGAGCACATTGATCAGATTGTGGATTAATTCTTGGTTTGCCCTTCAGAAAAAGTTCTGACTACTGAGCTTCCCCCGTATTTGTGCTGCTCAACCAGTTTTCAACATGTTTAATAAACTCACCAAGATTTTACCCTTTGAACACCTGCACACCATTAATCTTTTTGTTTTTATAAAAACTGTTGCATTTGAATATCTATTTAAATTTTGTGCTCACAAATGTATACATCCAAGGATTTTCATTTACGACTGTGACCTTCATTTTCTTGAAATTATCATGTGTTTTTAACTAACAAAAGAACAGACTGCAGCCAGAGGGAATTGGTCAGTCCATTAGGCGAATTCATCCAAGAGTATTATGGGAACTGTTCATATAACTCTAGTGGCACATTCTCTGGACACCGTAAGGAAATCGGACCTTGAAGTCTTAGAGGAAGTCTTAAATTAGAACTTCTCGCTATCATTGGTGTAATCAAGAAGAAAATAGACATTACCATCGAGTTTGGCAGTCCACAGTCAGCTTTGGCAACTGTATGTGCCAAAAGACTACGCACTATTCCAATTATGTCATAACGAATTACCTATCATAAAAAATATATATATATATATATATATATATATATATATACACAGTGGACCCTTGTGAACTCAAATCGTTCGCGGGGGCTGGTTATAACTCAAGTTGGTTGTAAGTCAAGACTATTTTTCCCATAAAAATTTTGGAAATACCCATAATGCGCTCAGAACCTCCCACAGCAACACTTACTTAACCTTTTCATAATAAAAAGGGGTTGTATAATGTGCATAATTTACCAAAACACCAATAATTTTTAAAAAGTTATAAAAAGTGCGTAGCCTACCAGAAACAACAATTTCATACTGTACTCGCCAGTTAATTTGACATCTTTGGGCTGAAGGAAGGGAGGAGGAGGAGAATGAAACGGAAGGTGGTTATTGTTTAGAAGGAGCCTCCTTATGCAAATCTTTTCTTTGTAAAATTGTCGAGATGGTGGATTTCGACATGCTGTACATATTAGCGAGATTGATTACACGAACACCACTCTCATATTTCCTTTTCCTTCTTCGTTTCGATTGTGATCGCTGTTTCTCAAGTTAATAATGACAGTAGTCGAGCACTCAGTTCAAAGCTGGTCGTGTTGTGAACTGCTGTAATAATACACTTCAAAGCAAGCCGATGCTGACTCAGCCTGATGACATCATCATGTGCGGCACCAGCCCGTTAGCTAACATCCCTTAACAATCGCTTTCTTTAACTTCGTTACCTTCTCTGCCTTCCTTAGCAATTATGTGTCTTGCTTGCCATGCTCTTAGTGAATTATATATATAGAAAAATACCCGCGCTTCGCAGCGGTGAAATACCCGTGGATTAAATAAAACCTACACAATAACTATAAAAATCGTAATAAATGAACAATGAAACAGCGGAGAACCCGTGGATTAAATAAAAGGCTGCTTCGTTGGCGAAGCAAGGAAAAAGGACTTTCTTATATATCGTTCGTTTATAAAACAGTGCAGAAGCTGTGAGAAAGCTGCTTCCTTCGCAAAGTAAGGAAACGACTGAAGAGACCGCGGGGACGCGGTAATTGTTCGGCAAGGCAGCTGAAGCGCTGCATTATGGGATCTGTAGTTTATTGTTTTACCAGCACTTCATATCCCCGGGCCATTAATAACAATAATACAGTATAAAAAATGATCTCGGGCCGGATATAATTACACGCCGGGCTGGATGTGGCCTGCGGGCCTTGAGTTTGACACATATGGAGTAAATAGAACTTGAAAAGATATATTTTTTCGTACATCGAGCCCGCGTGCTATTGTGGTTTTCCCTGCATGCCTCAATGAGTCATCCTCCCCTCACTCTTACTTTTTTACCGTTCATCTAATGAATACACTGAGTATGGCTTTACCAAAACAATCATTGATGGCGAATAAAGTATCCATTATTCGAGTATGTAGAGCGGGGTATATATATACATACAGTATACCTGCGTATCGCAGCGGAGACGTAGTGTGCTAAAAAAGCTAGAAAAAGAAAAGGGAACATTTTAAAAATAACGTAACATGACTGTCAATATACAGTATTTGTTTTGTGAGTGTTGCTGTCATCAAGGATTTGATTATCATTATTTCTTTCAATCAGGTTCGTATTTGTAGGATGTGTTGTGTTCAAGTTACATTCCGTGTTTGTCAATCGTTGTAAAGATGACAGGTTTCATTCATCGATTCGTTTCTTACTGCATCAATAAACAGCTCGTCTTCTTCTTTATCTGAGACCTGACACACTGCATGCACGGGTTTTTTACACTGTCTTCCTTTAGCGGGACATTGACTTTTTCCACCGTGTGCTTTGTTTCCGCAGTAGCTGGATTTATGAATATGCTTATCAGACGCTTCATATTTTTTGCTGCCTTTTCAATTGTGTAATTCGGTTTTGTTCAGCTCTTTGGAACTGTTGCTTTTATCTGTGCACTCGTCAGTTCACGGAGCCGCCGTGTACATGCATCGAAGGTTCCCAGCTGTGCTGGTGCCATCTCGTGCTATGTCCGTGGCTGTATTTAATGTTACCTTAGTCCTGGCACTTAAAACTTTCTCTCGCAGTTTCGCTGAGTTTGTGTCAAACACCACCCTGACCATCTCATCTTCCTCTCCATAAGCACAGTCCTTCACCCGTGAATATTTACCCGTGGCAGTTTGCTATTGGATTGCCGCTGACGGACGGCCTTATATGGGCAGGCACTAAATTACAAACGCCAGCGGCAGCCTGTCTATGAACTTAATTTAAAGTGTAGGTTTACATCGTGCTTTGTTTCTCAAGTAGCAGAACTCATGAATATGGTTGTATATGTCACTTTCGCCGCTTCTTATTGTTTCGCTGCCTTCTCAATTATATAATGCATGTTTTCTTGAGCGCTTTTTTGAGGTCTTCCTGGTTTTCTATGTACTGCGTGATTACGTGGGAGGCGTGATGATGTCACACGAAACTCCGCCCCCACGGCGTTGATGCTCATCTCCATTACAGTAAATGGAGAAAAACTGCTTCCAGTTATGACCATTACGCGTAGAATTTCGATATAAAACCTGCCCAACTTTTGTAAGGAAGCTGTAAGGAATGAACCTGCCAAATTTCAGCCTTCCACCCACACGGGAAGTTGGAGAATTAGTGATGAGTGAGTGAGTGAGTGAGTGAGGGCTTTGCCTTTTATTAGTATAGATAAATCACTGCACTGACTGAAATTATGTCCACAAACACATGTATCTGGGCTCCACCTGACGCTTACGAACGCTCTCGGCTGTTTGTTTACAA